>NW_028160756.1:0-15888 GCF_964263955.1 Coregonus lavaretus
TCCCTCCCAGATGAGCCAGTACTGCCTCCTTCAGAGCTTCCAAGGGAGGAAGGTTCTTCTTCCACAAGACGGGAGTGGCGTACTGTTGAACCCCGTCCATTTAGACCCTGACGGTCTTCTCCTACAGTATCTTGCACCGCTTCTACATCTTGTCTTGACCGTGTGACAAGCTTTATAACTCCTGTACGGTAGCGTATCCAACTGCCATAACTTTCTCTACATGGCTGAAGAGCTCTGCAGATGGAGATTGGAACTTGCTCCACAACAGGAACTTCGAAGGGCCTTGAGGTGTCCATCCGAGCTGAGTCTTGATGGCATCAGGATCGCCAGGAGACCCAAACACACAGGCTCTGTATGGGTGATCAGATGGGGATAGTCTGATCCAATGAGCAGTAGCGGCTGTGCCCAGTTCAGCGGTTGAAGGGGAAGGCCTTTGAGGTGCCGATACCTTTTCTAAAGGGCTTCAGCAGGGTAGGTATACGGCGCAAGGCCCAACTCTTCAGCTGTGAAGGCCCTGCAGCAGGAAAATATGCCTATCTGCCTCCTAAACAGGCTAGTGGACCAGTACATATACAACAGCAATACAAAAATGTCTACATAATATAAACACGATTTACATATACAACAAAGGAAATAGCCAATCACCACAAATGACAAATGCTAACAAACGTCTAATGCTACTAGGCATGCTAACATACTAATGCATTCTTAATGAAAATGCTAATGCTATCACTAATGCTAGCGGGCACGCGAGCTAGGTAACAAACTCAACATATTGAGCATTTCAATTTTGGAGAATCTCTTATAAAATGGGTCAAAATCATGTATAGTAACCCTAGGTGTAAAATAGTAAATAATGGCTATTTCTCAGAAAGTTTTAAACTGTCAAGAGGAGTGAAACAAGGTTGTCCACTATCGGCATATCTATTTATTGTGGCCATCGAGATGTTAGCTATTAAAATCAGATCCAATAATAATATCAGAGGATTAGAAATACAGGGCTTAAAAACAAAGGTGTCATTGTACGCAGATGATTCATGTTTTCTTTTAAATCCACAACTAGAATCCCTCCACAGCCTCATAGAGGATCTAGATACATTTTCTAACCTCTCTGGATTACAACCAAATTATGATAAATGTACTATATTACGCATTGGATCACTAAAAAATACAACTTTTACATTACCATGTAGTTTACCAATAAAATGGTCTGATGGTGATGTGGATATACTCGGAATACAAATCCCAAAGGAAATAAATGATCTCACTTCAATAAATTTTAATAGAAAGTTAGCAAAAATAGATAAGATCTTACTACCATGGAAAGGTAAATACCTGTCTATTTGTGGAAAAATCACCCTGATTAACTCTTTAGTATTATCCCAGTTTACCTATTTGCTTATGGTCTTGCCTACGCCTAGCGAACAGTTTTTTAAATTATATGAGAAAAAAATATTCAATTTTATTTGGAACAGCAAGCCAGACAAAATTAAAATAGCATATTTATATAATGAATATGAATTCGGAGGACAGAAATTATTAAATATTAAAGTATTAGACCTATCACTAGCTTCAGTCATACAAAAGTTATACCTAAATCCGAACTGGTTCTCAAGCAAATTAGTAAGATTGTCTCACCCAATGTTCAAGAAAGGCCTTTTTCCCTTTATTCAGATTACAACCTCTCACTTTCAGTTATTTGAAAAGGAAATAATCTCCCAAATGTCACTATTTCTAAAACAAGCCATAGAAAGTTGGTTGCAATTTCAATTTAATCCTCCAGAAACGACAGAACAAATAATGCAACAAATATTGTGGTTAAATTCAAATATACTAATTGACAAAAAACCTTTCTTTTTTGACAGAATGTTTAAAAAAGGTATAATCTTCGTAAATGATATCATCGGTAGGACTGGTGGAGTTATGTCGCACATGCAGCTGACAAAAACATATGGAAATGTCTGCTCTACCCAAAATTACAACCAAATAATTGCAGCCTTACCGCAAAAGTGGAAGAGGAAAGTGGAAGGGGGAGAAAGTAAGGAACTTGTCTGTTGGCCTTGCATTAAAGAACATAATTGGTTAAGGAAAACTGTGATAAATAAAAATGTATATCAGTTTCACTTAAGGACCAAAGGATTGACAGCCGTTCCATATAGATTGCAAAATAGTTGGGAAGAGATCTTTGACGTACCGATCCCATGGCATAGTGTTTATGAACTGACACGCAAAACGACACCGGATTCAAAAATTAGAATCTTTCAATTTAAATTATCATATAAAATTCTTGCTACCAATAGAATGTTATTTATATGGGGGATACAATCTTCCCAGCTCTGCAGATTTTGCTGTGAAGAGACAGAATCATTAGATCATTTGTTTTGGTACTGTCCATTTGTAGCTTGTTTTTGGACACAGGTCCGGGAATGGCTAAAGGATTGCAATATTTACCTGGAGCTAACCCTGCAGATAGCATTACTGGGTGATCTGAAAAGTCATAGTCAATCAATCAATAATATAATAATACTTTTAGCAAAAATGTTTATTTTTAATTCACAATCTGTAGAAGCAATGAGAATAGAAAGGTTCAGAACTTTTGTAAAACATCACAGTACAGTTGAAATATATATGGCAAATAGAAATCCTATATGGATGGTGTTAAGAGATAGATGGGAGGTATTGAATAGAGTTGAAGGATGGGACTAATAACAACTAACAACAACTAATAACAAAGATAGCTAATAATGTAAGCATACTGTGTCCATAATAAGTATATAGGTTGTATGTTGGGAGCTTTTGGGAAAGAGCACAGTTAGAAAGATATGGCATATAGAAGCAAACCGGATGGACATCATGAAAATGATCGGAGAGGTTGAGAGTAGAAGAAGTTCAGGAGCAATAAAAAAAAAAAAATATATATATATATATATATATATATATATATATATAATAGAATTATTGTAAAATTAACTCTGTCCATAAGGTGTAGATAGTAAGTATAGACCGGAAGTAGAGGCCTGGGCATTGTTGTTCACTAATTTACTCCAAGTAGGGAAAGGATGGTGGGGTTGAAAAGTAATAAAGGGGAGTATATACACTGCTCAAAAAAATAAAGGGAACACTTAAACAACACAATGTAACTCCAAGTCAATCACACTTCTGTGAAATCAAACTGTCCACTTAGGAAACAACACTGATTGACAATACATTTCACATGCTGTTGTGCAAATGGAATAGACAACAGGTGGAAATTATAGGCAATTAGCAAGACACCCCCAATAAAGAAGTGGTTCTGCAGGTGGTGACCACAGACCACTTCTCAGTTCCTATGCTTCCTGGCTGATGTTTTGGTCACTTTTGAATGCTGGCGGTGCTTTCACTCTAGTGGTAGCATGAGACGGAGTCTACAACCCACACAAGTGGCTCAGGTAGTGCAGCTCGTCCAGGATGGCACATCAATGCGAACTGTGGCAAGAAGGTTTGCTGTGTCTGTCAGCGTAGTGTCCAGAGCATGGAGGCGCTACCAGGAGACAGGCCAGTACATCAGGAGACCTGGAGGAGGCCGTAGGAGGGCAACAACCCAGCAGCAGGACCGCTACCTCCGCCTTTGTGCAAGGAGGAGCACTGCCAGAGCCCTGCAAAATGACCTCCAGCAGGCCACAAATGTGCATGTGTCTGCTCAAACGGTCAGAAACAGACTCCATGAGGGTGGTATGAGGGCCCGACGTCCACAGGTGAGGGTTGTGCTTACAGCCCAACACTGTGCAGGACGTTTGGCATTTGCCAGAGAACACCAAGATTGGCAAATTCGCCACTGGCGCCCTGTGCTCTTCACAGATGAAAGCAGGTTCACACTGAGCACATGTGACAGATGTGACAAAGTCTGGA
Organism: Coregonus lavaretus; assembly: GCF_964263955.1. NCBI lineage: Eukaryota > Metazoa > Chordata > Actinopteri > Salmoniformes > Salmonidae > Coregonus > Coregonus lavaretus. Next base: position 3,889 of record NW_028160756.1, read on the forward strand.
GATGCCGTGGAGAACGCTCTGCTGCCTGCAACATCCTCCAGCATGACCGGTTTGGCGGTGGGTCAGTCATGGTGTGGGGTGGCATTTCTTTGGGGGGCCGCACAGCCCTCCATGTGCTCGCCAGAGGTAGCCTGACTGCCATTAGGTACCAAGATGAGATCCTCAGACCCCTTGTGAGACCATATGCTGGTGCGGTTGGCCCTGGGTTCCTCCTAATGCAAGACAATGCTAGACCTCATGTGGCTGGAGTGTGTCAGCAGTTCCTACAAGAGGAAGGCATTGATGCTATGGACTGGCCCGCCCGTTCCCCAGACCTGAATCCAATTGAGCACATCTGGGACATCATGTCTCGCTCCATCCACCAACGCCACATTGCACCACAGACTGTCCAGGAGTTGGTGGATGCTTTAGTCCAGGTCTGGGAGGAGATCCCTCAGGAGACCATCCGCCACCTCATCAGGAGCATGCCCAGGCATTGTAGGGAGGTCATACAGGCACGTGGAGGCCACACACACTACTGAGCCTAATTTTGACTTGTTTGAAGGACATTACATCAAAGTTGGATCAGCCTGTAGTGTGGTTTTCCACTTTCATTTTGAGGGTGACTCCAAATCCAGACCTCCATGGGTTGATAAATTTGATTTCCATTGATAATTTTTGTGTGATTTTGTTGTCAGCACATTCAACTATGTAAAGAAAAAACTATTTCATAAGATTATTTCATTCATTCAGATCTAGGATGTGTTGTTTAAGTGTTCCCTTTATTTTTTTGAGCAGTGTATATAAAAAAATATATAAAAAAATAAACATGGGGGATTGGAAGTGATGCAGACAATTACATTGATAGAATATACAATCTATCTGCAATATTAAGCTGATCCATTCCCCCCCCCCAAAACAATAAATAAAAATAAAAATAAAAAAAACTCTACATAAATGGCAAAATACAACAACAGGCAATACTTTGCTGCAAAACCAACAGGACATAAAGATCTTAAGGCACTTACGTTTATTTGCACGCACAATAAAATGTCAGACAGCAAGGATATTGTCCACTAAGAGGAAAGGTAGCAGGAGGGGAAAAAGTGGTGCTCCTCGGGATGGAAAGCTGTTATATGTTAAAATGTTATCTGACTTCTGCCCTGCTAGTTTCTCAATAATAAAATTGTATTTGTCACATACGTGTTTAGCAGATGTTATAGCGGGTGTAGCGAAATGCTTGTGCTTCTAGCTCCGACAGTGCAATAATATCTAAGTAATATCTAACAATTTCACAACATACAGTTGAAGTCGGAAGTTTACATACACTTAGGTTGGAGTCATTAAAACTCATTTTTCAACCACTCCACACATTTCTTGTTAACAAACTTTAGTTTTGGCAAGTTGGTTAGGACATCTACTTTGTGCATGACACAAGTCATTTTTCCAACAATTGTTTACAGACAGATTATTTCACTTATAATTCACTGTATCACAATTCCAGTGGGTCAGAAGTTTACATACACTAAGTTGACTGTGCCTTTAAACAGCTTGGAAAATTCCAGAAAATGATGTCATGGCTTTAGAAGCTTCTGATAGGCTAATTGACATCATTTGAGTCAATTGGAGGTGTACCTGTGGATGACGTCAAAAGAAATCAGCTAAGACCTCAGAAAAATTATTGTAGACCTCCACAAGTCTGGTTCATCCTTGGGAGCAATTCCCAAACGCCTGAAGGTACCACATTCATCTGTACAAACAATAGTACGCAAGTATAAACACCATGGGACCACGCAGCCGTCATACCGCTCAGGAAGGAGACGCGTTCTGTCTCCTAGAGATGAACGTACTTTGGTGCGAAAAGTGCAAATCAATCCCAGAACAACAACAAAGGACCTTGTGAAGATGCTGGAGGAAACAGGTACAAAGGTATCTATATCCACAGTAAAACGAGTCCTATATCGATATAACCTGAAAGGCCGCTCAGCAAGGAAGAAGCCACTGCTCCAAAACCACCATAGAAAAGCCAGACTACGGTTTGCAACTGCACATGGGGACAAAGATCGTACTTTTTGGAGAAATGTCCTCTGGTCTGATGAAACAAAAATAGAACTGTTTGGCCATAATGACCATCGTTATGTTTGGAGGAAAAAGGGGGTAGCTTGCAAGCCGAATAACACCATCCCAACTGTGAAGCACGGGGGTGGCAGCATCATGCTGTGGGGGTGCTTTGCTGCAGGAGGGAGTGGTGCACTTCACAAAATAGATGGCATCATGAGGAAGGAAAATTAGGCCTACAAACCTGACTCAGTTACACCAGCTCTGTCAGGAGGAATGGGCCAAAATTCATCCAACTTATTGTGGGAAGCTTGTGGAAGGCTACCCGAAACGTTTGACCCAAGTTAAACAATTTAAAGGCAATGCTACCAAATACTAACTGAGTGTATGTAAATTTCTGACCCACTGGGAATGTGATGAAAAAATTTAAAGCTGAAATAAATCATTCTCTCTACTATTATTCTGACATTTCACATTCTTAAAATAAAGTGGTGATCCTAACTGACCTAAGACAGGGAATTTTTACTAGGATTAAATGTCAGGAGTTGTGAAAAACTGAGTTGAAATGTATTTGGCTACGGTGTATGTAAACTTCCGACTTCAACTGTATCTCAAATGTCTCAAGGCTTAAACATCCTTCTTTAAACCTGTCTCCTCCCCTTCATCTACACTGATTGAAGTGGATTTAACAGGTGACATCAATAAGGGATCATAGCTTTCACCTGGATTCACCTGGTCAGTCTACGTCACGGAAAGAGCAGGTGTTCTTAATGTTTTGTCCACTCTGTGTATATTGTACAAATTCATGAAAACATCAACTAGCTTTTTGGTCATAATTTAAGATTAGGGTTAGCAGTGTGGTTAAGGTTAGGGTTCACATAAGATGTTATGACCTTGTGGCTATGCCAACCTAGTGACCGTTCTGCAGAGCTGCCTCCAGAACAAGATTCATGACGAAAAACGCTAACCTGCCCACAGCGCAGCAGGCTCAGGCCAGAAGCCAGACAGGAAAGAGAAGCTGAGTTTGATTTTTAAAGCATCTAGAGCCCCCTGGCGGCCGACAATATATTTACATCAAAGATGCTGGAAAATAAATCCTACCTTTTAGTTTTTTTTGGTACGTTTTCTATATGACAGTATGTTAAAAACAACGGATGAAAAAAGGATTCAGTGAAATTGTGTTGTACTGGAATCACGAGATTATGTTCATTCAAACTTTTTTTAAAAGACACACAGTCCAAACTTATTGACAGCCTTGATAAAGACCAGCAAAAATGACTGAATGAAATAAATAATTCAAATACTGAGATACATTGTATGCAAAACAAATTTGTAAATTATATTATTTTATACTACTACAATTGCTCAGTGAACGAGATTTTGTTTAACAAGTTATAATGTATTTTCTCAAAAAGTTAGGGGTCAAAATGATTGCCACCCCTGTTCTCAAAACCTTTCAATACCTCACCTTGGGAGGATAATGGCACTGAGCCTTTTTATAAAATGTTTTTTGAGTTGGAGAACACATTGGGAGGGATCTTAGACCATTCCTCCATACAGAAACCTTCCAGATCCTTGATATCCTTCGTCTGCTCTTATGGACTGCTCTCTTCCATTCAAACCACAGGTTTCTAATGGGTTTGAAGTCCGGAGACTGAGAGAAAATGTTGATTTTGTGGATTTTGATGCTTGCTTGGGGTTATTGTCTTGCTGGAAAGATCCACTTGCGATCAAGTTTCAGACTCCTGGCTGAGGGAACCAAGTTTCTGACTAAAATGTCCTGGTACTGGGTAAAGTTCATGATGCCGTTGACCTTAACAAGGGCCCCAGGACCAGTGGAAGCAAAACAGCCCCATAACATCAAAGATCCCCCACCATATTTTACAGCAGGGATGGGGTTCTTTTCTGCTTATGCGTTCTCATTTAGACGCCAAACCCACCACTGGTGTGCGTAGCCAAAAAGCTCTACTTTCATGTCACCCAACAAATGTAAATGCTTGGAGTTTGCTAAACGTCATTGCCACTTGGATCGGAACCGGTGCTTTGGTCAGATGACATGAAAATAGAGCTCTTTGGCCACGCAAACCAGTGGTGGGTGTCTAAATGTATATCCAGACAATGGTGTTAATTATGGCCGACATAGTTGACTAACACAAAAATAGTGTATCGTCGGATGGGGCCACAGTGTATCCCGACCCCCCCCCATCTCAGCCTCCAGTATCTATGCTGCAATAGTTTGTGCCGGGGGGATAGGGTCAGTCTGTTATATCTGGTGTAATTCTCCTGTCTTATCTAGTGTCCTGTGTGAATTTAAGTATGCTCCCTCTAATTCTCTCTCTCTCCCTCTCTCCCTCCCCTCCCGGAGGACCTGAGCTCTAGGACCATGCCTCAGGACTACCTGGCCTGATGACTCCTGGCTGTCCCCAGTCCACCTGGTTGTGCTGCTGCTCCAGTTTCCACTCTTCTGCCTGCGGCTATTGGAACCCTGACCTGTTCACCGGACGTGCTACCTTGTCCTGGACCTGCTGTTTTCCATGGAACACTCTCTACTCTGGAACACTGTCTACTCTGGAACACTCTCTACTCTGGAACACTCTCTACTCTGGAACACTCTCTACTCTGGAACACTCTCTACTCTGGAACAGTCTCTACTCTGGAACACTCTCTACTCTGGAACACTCTCTACTCTGGAACACTCTCTACTCTGGAACACTGTCTACTCTGGAACACTCTCTACTCTGGAACACTCTCTACTCTGGAACACTCTCTACTCTGGAACACTGTCTACTCTGGAACACTCTCTACTCTGGAACACTCTCTACTCTGGAACACTGTCTACTCTGGAACACTGTCTACTCTGGAACACTCTCTACTCTGGAACACTCTCTACTCTGGAACACTGTCTACTCTGGAACACTGTCTACTCTGGAACACTCTCTAGTCTGGAACACTCTCTACTCTGGAACACTCTCTACTCTGGAACACTGTCTACTCTGGAACACTCTCTAGTCTGGAACACTGTCTACTCTGGAACACTGTCTACTCTGGAACACTGTATACTCTGGAACACTGTCTACTCTGGAACACTGTCTACTCTGGAACACTCTCTACTCTGTAACACTCTCTACTCTGGAACACTCTCTACTCTGGAACACTCTCTACTCTGGTACACTCTCTACTCTGGAACACTCTCTACTCTGGAACACTCTCTACTCTGGAACACTCTCTACTCTGGAAAACTCTCTACTCTGGAACACTGTTTACTCTGGAACACTGTCTACTCTGTAACACTCTACTCTGGAACACTCTCTACTCTGGAACACTCTCTACTCTGGAACACTGTCTACTCTGGAACACTCTCTACTCTGGAACACTCTCTACTCTGGAACACTGTCTACTCTGGAACACTCTCTACTCTGGAACACTGTCTACTCTGGAACACTCTCTACTCTGGAACACTCTCTACTCTGGTACACTCTCTACTCTGGAAACTCTCTACTCTGGTACACTCTCTACTCTGGAACACTGTCTACTCTGGAACACTCTCTACTCTGGAACACTCTCTACTCTGGAACACTGTCTACTCTGGAACACTCTCTACTCTGGAACACTCTCTACTCTGGAACACTGTCTACTCTGGAACACTCTACTCTGGAACACTCTCTACTCTGGAACACTCTCTACTCTGGAACACTGTCTACTCTGGAACACTCTCTACTCTGGAACACTGTCTACTCTGGAACACTGTCTAATCTGGAACACTCTACTCTGGAACACTCTCTACTCTGGAACACTCTCTACTCTGGAACACTGTATACTCTGGAACACTCTCTACTCTGGAACACTCTCTACTCTGGAACACTCTCTACTCTGGAACACTCTATACTCTGGAACACCTCTCTACTCTGGAACACTGTCTACTCTGGAACACTCTCTACTCTGGAACACTCTCTACTCTGGAACACTCTCTACTCTGGAACACTGTCTACTCTGGTACACTCTCTACTCTGGAACACTGTCTACTCTGGAACACTCTCTACTCTGGAACACTCTCTACTCTGGAACACTCTCTACTCTGGAACACTGTCTACTCTGGAACACTCTCTACTCTGGAACACTCTCTACTCTGGAACACTGTCTACTCTGGAACACTCTCTACTCAATGAACACTCTCTACTCTGGAACACTGTCTACTCTGGAACACTCTCTACTCTGGAACACTCTCTACTCTGGAACACTCTCTACTCTGGAACACTGTCTACTCTGGAACACTCTCTACTCTGGAACACTCTCTACTCTGGAACACTGTCTACTCTGGAACACTCTCTACTCTGGAACACTCTCTACTCTGGAACACTCTCTACTCTGGAACACTGTCTACTCTGGAACACTCTCTACTCTGGAACACTCTCTACTCTGGAACACTCTCTACTCTGGAACACTCTCTACTCTGGAACACTGTCTACTCTGGAACACTCTATACTCTGGAACACTCTCTACTCTGGAACACTCTCTACTCTGGAACACTCTCTACTCTGGAACACTGTCTACTCTGGAACACTCTCTACTCTGGAACACTCTCTACTCTGGAACACTCTCTACTCTGGAACACTCTCTACTCTGGAACACTGTCTACTCTGGAACACTCTCTACTCTGGAACACTCTCTAGTCTGGAACACTCTCTACTCTGGAACACTGTCTACTCTGGAACACTCTCTACTCTCGAACACTCTCTAGTCTGGAACACTCTCTACTCTGGAACACTGTCTACTCTGGAACACTCTCTACTCTGGAACACTCTCTAGTCTGGAACACTCTCTACTCTGGAACACTCTCTACTCTGGAACACTGTCTACTCTGGAACACTCTCTACTCTGGAACACTCTCTACTCTGGAACACTCTCTACTCTGGAACACTGTTTACTCTGGAACACTCTCTACTCTGGAACACTCTCTACTCTGGAACACTCTATACTCTGGAACACCTCTCTACTCTGGAACACTGTCTACTCTGGAACACTCTCTACTCTGGAACACTCTCTACTCTGGAACACTGTCTACTCTGGAACACTCTCTACTCTGGAACACTCTCTAGTCTGGAACACTCTCTACTCTGGAACACTGTCTACTCTGGAACACTCTCTACTCTGGAACACTCTCTAGTCTGGAACACTCTCTACTCTGGAACACTGTCTACTCTGGAACACTCTCTACTCTGGAACACTCTCTAGTCTGGAACACTCTCTACTCTGGAATACTCTCTACTCTGGAACACTGTCTACTCTGGAACACTCTCTACTCTGGAACACTCTCTACTCTGGAACACTCTCTACTCTGGAACACTGTCTACTCTGGAACACTCTCTACTCAATGAACACTCTCTACTCTGGAACACTGTCTACTCTGGAACACTCTCTACTCTGGAACACTCTCTACTCTGGAACACTCTCTACTCTGGAACACTGTCTACTCTGGAACACTCTCTACTCTGGAACACTCTCTACTCTGGAACACTGTCTACTCTGGAACACTCTCTACTCTGGAACACTCTCTACTCTGGAACACTCTCTACTCTGGAACACTCTCTACTCTGGAACACTCTCTACTCTGGAACACTGTCTACTCTGGAACACTCTCTACTCTGGAACACTCTCTACTCTGGAACACTGTCTACTCTGGAACACTCTCTACTCTGGAACACTCTCTAGTCTGGAACACTCTCTACTCTGGAACACTGTCTACTCTGTAACACTCTCTACTCTGGAACACTGTCTACTCTGGAACACTCTCTACTCTGGAACACTCTCTACTCTGGTACACTCTCTACTCTGGAACACTGTCTACTCTGGAACACTCTCTACTCTGGAACACTCTCTAGTCTGGAACACTGTCTACTCTGGTACACTCTCTACTCTGGAACACTGCATACTCTGGAACACTCTCTACTCTGTAACACTGTCTACTCTGGAACACTCTCTACTCTGGAACACTCTCTACTCTGGAACACTCTCTACTCTGGTACACTCTCTACTCTGGAACACTGTCTACTCTGGAACACTCTCTATTCTGGAACACTCTCTACTCTGGAACACTGTCTACTCTGTAACACTCTCTACTCTGGAACACTCTCTACTCTGGAACACTCTCTAGTCTGGAACACTGTCTACTCTGGTACACTCTCTACTCTGGAACACTGTATACTCTGGAACACTCTCTACTCTGTAACACTGTCTACTCTGGAACACTCTCTACTCTGGAACACTGTCTACTCTGGAACACTCTCTAGTCTGGAACACTGTCTACTCTGGAACACTCTCTACTCTGGAACACTCTCTATTCTGGAACACTCTCTACTCTGGAACACTGTCTACTCTGTAACACTCTCTACTCTGGAACACTCTCTACTCTGGAACACTCTCTACTCTGGAAAACTGTCTACTCTGGAACACTCTCTACTCTGGAACACTCTCTACTCTGGAACACTCTCTACTCTGGAACACTCTCTACTCTGGAACACTGTCTACTCTGGAACACTCTCTACTCTGGAACACTGTCTACTCTGGAACACTCTCTACTCTGGAACACTCTCTACTCTGGAACACTGTCTACTCTGGAACACTCTCTACTCTGGAACACTCTCTAGTCTGGAACACTCTCTACTCTGGAACACTGTCTACTCTGTAACACTCTCTACTCTGGAACACTGTCTACTCTGGAACACTCTCTACTCTGGAACACTCTCTACTCTGGTACACTCTCTACTCTGGAACACTCTCTACTCTGGAACACTCTCTACTCTGGAACACTCTCTAGTCTGGAACACTGTCTACCCTGGAACACTCTCTTCTCTTGAACACTGTCTACTCTGGAACACTGTCTACTCTGGAACACTGTCTACTCTGGAACACTCTCTACTCTGGACACTCTCTACTCTGGAACACTCTCTACTCTGGAACACTCTCTACTCTGGAACACTCTCTACTCTGGAACACTCTCTACTCTGGAACACTGTCTACTCTGGAACACTCTCTACTCTGGAACACTCTCTACTCTGGAACACTGTCTACTCTGGAACACTCTCTACTCTGGAACACTCTCTAGTCTGGAACACGCTCTACTCTGGAACACTGTCTACTCTGTAACACTCTCTACTCTGGAACACTGTCTACTCTGGAACACTCTCTACTCTGGAACACTCTCTACTCTGGTACACTCTCTACTCTGGAACACTGTCTACTCTGGAACACTCTCTACTCTGGAACACTCTCTACTCTGGAACACTCTCTAGTCTGGAACACTGTCTACCCTGAAACACTCTCTTCTCTTGAACACTGTCTACTCTGGAACACTGTCTACTCTGGAACACTGTCTACTCTGGAACACTCTCTACTCTGGAACACTCTCTACTCTGGAACACTCTCTACTCTGGAACACTTTCTACTCTGGAACACTCTCTACTCTGGAACACTCTCTAGTCTGGGACACTGTCTACTCTGGTACACTCTCTACTATGGAACACTGTATACTCTGGAACACTCTCTACTCTGTAACACTGTCTACTCTGGAACACTCTCTACTCTGGAACACTCTCTACTCTGGAACACTCTCTACTCTGGTACACTCTCTACTCTGGAACACTGTCTACTCTGGAACACTCTCTATTCTGGAACACTCTCTACTCTGGAACACTGTCTACTCTGTAACACTCTCTACTCTGGAACACTCTCTACTCTGGAACACTCTCTAGTCTGGAACACTGTCTACTCTGGTACACTCTCTACTCTGGAACACTGTATACTCTGGAACACTCTCTACTCTGTAACACTGTCTACTCTGGAACACTCTCTACTCTGGAACACTGTCTACTCTGGAACACTCTCTAGTCTGGAACACTGTCTACTCTGGAACACTCTCTACTCTGGAACACTCTCTATTCTGGAAGACTCTCTACTCTGGAACACTGTCTACTCTGTAACACTCTCTACTCTGGAACACTCTCTACTCTGGAACACTCTCTACTCTGGAACACTGTCTACTCTGGAACACTCTCTACTCTGGAACACTCTCTAGTCTGGAACACTCTCTACTCTGGAACACTGTCTACTCTGTAACACTCTCTACTCTGGAACACTGTCTACTCTGGAACACTCTCTACTCTGGAACACTCTCTACTCTGGTACACTCTCTACTCTGGAACACTCTCTACTCTGGAACACTCTCTACTCTGGAACACTCTCTAGTCTGGAACACTGTCTACCCTGGAACACTCTCTTCTCTTGAACACTGTCTACTCTGGAACACTGTCTACTCTGGAACACTGTCTACTCTGGAACACTCTCTACTCTGGAACACTCTCTACTCTGGAACACTTTCTACTCTGGAACACTGTCTACTCTGGAACACTCTCTACTCTGGAACACTCTCTAGTCTGGAACACTGTCTACTCTGGTACACTCTCTACTCTGGAACACTGTATACTCTGGAACAATCTCTACTCTGTAACACTGTCTACTCTGGAACACTCTCTACTCTGGAACACTCTCTACTCTGGAACACTCTCTACTCTGGTACACTCTCTACTCTGGAACACTGTCTACTCTGGAACACTCTCTACTCTGTAACACTGTCTACTCTGGAACACTCTCTACTCTGGAACACTCTCTAGTCTGGAACACTGTCTACTCTGGAACACTCTCTACTCTGGAACACTCTCTACTCTGGAACACTGTCTACTCTGGAACACACTCTACTCTGGAACACTCTCTACTCTGGAACACTGTCTACTCTGGAACACTCTCTACTCTGGAACACTCTCTACTCTGGAACACTGTCTACTCTGGAACACTCTCTACTCTGGAACACTCTCTACTCTGGAACACTCTCTACTCTGGAACACTGTCTACTCTGGAACACTCTCTACTCTGGAACACTCTCTACTCTGGAACACTGTCTACTCTGGAACACTCTCTACTCTGGAACACTCTCTACTCTGGAACACTGTCTACTCTGGAACACTCTCTACTCTGGAACACTCTCTAGTCTGGAACACTGTCTACTCTGGAACACTGTCTACTCTGTAACACTCTCTAGTCTGGAACACTCTCTACTCTGGAACACTGTCTACTCTGGAACACTCTCTACTCTGGAACACTCTCTACTCTGGTATAGTCTCTACTCTGGAACACTGTCTACTCTGGAACACTCTCTACTCTGGAACACTCTCTACTCTGGAACACTCTCTAGTCTGGAACACTCTCTACTCTGGAACACTCTCTACTCTGGAAAACTCTCTAATCTGGAACACTCTCTACTCTGGAACACTCTCTACTCTGGAACACTCTCTTCTCTTGAACACTGTCTACTCTGGAACACACTCTAATCTGGAACACTCTCTACTCTGGAACACTGTCTACTCTGGAACACTGTCTACTCTGGAACACTCTACTCTGGAACACTGTCTACTCTGGAAAACTCTCTACTCTGGAACACTCTCTAATCTGGAACACTGTCTACTCTGGAACACTGTCTACTCTGGAACACTCTCTACTCTGGAACACTCTCTACTCTGGAACACTCTCTGCTCTGGAACACTCTCTTCTCTTGAACACTCTCTACTCTGGAACACTCTCTACTCTGGAACACTGTCTACTCTGGAACACTTTCTAGTCTGGAACACTCTCTACTCTGGAACACTCTCTACTCTGGAACACTGTCTACTCTGTAACACTCTCTACTCTGGAACACTGTCTACTCTGGAACACTCTCTACTCTGGAACACTGTCTACTCTGGAACACTGTCTACTCTGGAACACTGTCTACTCTGGAACACTCTCTACTCTGGAACACTCTCTATTCTGGAACACTCTCTACTCTGGAACACTGTCTACTCTGTAACACTCTCTACTCTGGAACACTCTCTACTCTGGAACACTGTCTACTCTGTAACACTCTCTACTCTGGAA
>NW_028160755.1:0-31734 GCF_964263955.1 Coregonus lavaretus
AGGTTTCTTCTGTCGCAGGCCCAGCAGGATGAAGAAGAGGACCAGGGGGATGAAGATCTCAAAGGCCAACACCCACTGTAGGGAGGAGAGAAGAGAGAGAGAGAGAGAGAGAGAGAGAGAGAGAGAGAGAGAGAGAGAGAGAGAGAGAGAGAGAGAGAGAGAGAGAGAGAGAGAGAGAGAGAGAGAGAGAGAGAGAGAGAGAGAGAGAGAGAGAGAGAGACAGAGAGAGAGAGAGAGAGAGAGAGAGAGAGAGAGAGAGAGAGAGAGAGAGAGAGAGAGAGTTTAACTGCTGAACAGATAAACCAGTGTAGGTAGTAGTTTGTTTACTACAGTAAACTGGACCCCAGGCATTGATACAACTCCATCCCTAAATCCAGTTAGCTACTGCTTTGCTTTCCACGCTGAACCACTCCTTGTGGATTGTAATTGACTTGGTGATGGATCAACACAGTGAATGTATTGAGTTGACTTAGCCCAGTGTCAGGTATATTGATCCATTTAATCAGGGAGTTGGTGTGAAGGTTGTCCAGTTTACTAAATATGCACTAAAAAAGCCACACACGCACTCACACACTCAAATCAGGTCAGATGTGGTTATTGGTGTATATCATTTTCAGTTTCACACGCTTTGAGAGAATATAGACATCTAGTAGTGAAAGCACAGCAGAAAGGAAGATAGATTCACAGTGAAAGCAAAGAGACAACAATCATAGAACCACCAGCCACAAACCACAGCATGCTAATGACTTATTAAGTTCTAATCAATAGTGGAAATGGAAATGTAGATACTTAATTTCTCCATTATAAGGGATTTCAAATAACCACCACACTCCCCCTTTTTTCTTCTTTGTACTTTTATTTATTCAGCGCCGCACTTGCCCATCGCTGTCATTGTAAATAAGAATTTGTTCTTAATTGACTTGCCTCGTTAGATAAAGGTTAAATAAAAAAAACTAAAAACAACTCTGTGGTCTATTTCTTCCTTCCTAGCCTCTCTATGAGAGACACGATCACTCTCAATTCATTCAATTACACGCCTTGAGCCCAACAAACAGCAGATTCTAAAGTGATGTTTCATCATTCACATCAAGAATGTGGAGGAACAGTAGCTAGTGTTTATGTATCCTGATCAGAGAGAGGATACATCTCTCTCTCTCTCTCTCTCTCGCTCTCTCTCTCGCTCTTTCGCTCAGTCTCTGTCGCACACCAAACCCGCACACACACCCACACACAAAACAGTGCAGGTGCGTATGGCCATCTGTCCAATCATAGTGCTGAGTCACCGGAAGAGAGGGATGATGGATAAGTGACTGGTGACAATGCAGGTGTGTGTGTGGGATCTCCTCTCGTCACCCTGCTCTGCCCTAGTCGTCTCGTGTGTATCTGTGAAGGTCATGAGAGACAAACAGCTCTTTGACATGCTTCTCTCACAATGCACAAACTGACACCACTCAACAAAGCTTCTGAGCATTAAAACACTACTACTCTCTCTGACTTAGCTACACCCACGCACACACACACACACACACACACACACACACACACACACGCATGGACACACACACACACACAGCAGGAAATCTTTATCCAGAGGGCACTTGTCTCTTGTTAGAATTCCTCCAGGTTATGTTGATTTCCCTGTCCTGAAAAGACAAACACAAACCTTTGATTTGAATATTAAACAGCTTCCCTTCCGAATTAGTGAGTTTGAAAGTGCCTATTTGGGGGGGTTTCCCTCATAGTGGAGGTACAGTGCATTCAGAAAGTATTCAGACCCCTTTGCTTTTTCCACATTTTGTGACATTACAGCCTTATTCTAAAATGGATTACGTTATTTATTTCCTCATCAATCTCAACACAATGCCCCATATTGACAAAGAAAAAACTGTAAAAAAATATATATATATTTAAAAGAAACCGTATTTACATAAGTTTTCAGACCTTTTGCTATGAGACTCAAAATTGAGCTCAGGTCCATCCTGTTTCCATTGATCGTCCTTGAGATGTTTCTACAACTTGATTGGAGTCCACTTCTGGTAAATTCTATTGATTGGAGATGATTTGGAAAGGCACAGACCTGTCTATATAAGGTCTCACAGCTGACAGTGCATGTCAGAGTAAAACCCAAGCCATGAAGTTCGAAGGAATTGTCCGTAGAGCTCCGAGACAGGATTATGTCGAGGCACAGATCTGGGGAAGGGTATCAAAAAATGTCTGCAGAATTGAAGGTCCCCAAGAACACAGTGGCCTCCATCATTCTATATGGAAGAGTATAAATATACACCCACTGATAGGGAGGAGAGGGAGGGAGGGAGGGAGGGAGGGAGGGGAGGGAGGGAGGGAGGGAGGGAGGGAGGGAGGGAGGGAGGGAGGGAGGGAGGGAGGGAGGGAGGGAGGGAGGGAGGGGCGATAGAGGAGAGAAGAGAGAGGAGAGAGAGAGAGAGAGAGAGAGAGAGAGAGAGAGAGAGAGAGAGAGAGAGTGAAAGAAGAGAAATCCTAGAGAAAGAGAAATAATTTGAGATGCAGACCCCTTTGCTACAGTCTCTCTGCTGGGCCCATATAGGCCAAGCAAGCCTCACTCTCTGGGAAGTGGCAATCACTGATCACCTAAAGGGACATGGGGCTACGTCCAAATGCGTCCCCACAGGCCCTGGTCAAAGTAGTGCATTACGTAGGGAATACAGTGCCATTTGGGACGCAGCCCAGTTCTCTCCATCTACCCTGGTCACCTGGTCCAACCCGCTGTCCAACTAGAGCTGTCGTGTCCTGATTTAAACCTCAGTTGTGCCCCAATCTACAGCTGAAGTGTAGCCTGCATTGTTGGGCACACTGAAGTATGATGCATATAATGCACTGTATTAAACATAACGTAAACACTTTCTATAGACAAAATTATGTTTCTGTTAACATACACGTCATTAAAAGGGTGGTATGGAGATGAGAGGGTAGGGTTGTGGTGAAGTGGGGTTAATGTTAATGGCTGGAGGTGGTGTGTGTGGGAGACACCAGTGAGAGTACACAGACTGCCTCTAAGACACTACAGCATGGTGTCAATCTGTGACCAACACTAGAAAATACAGTTATCTGGGTAGGTCTCTCACTCTCTCTCTCTCTCTCTCTCTCTCTCTCTCTCTATCTCTCTGTCTCTCTCTCTCTCTCTCTCTCTCTCTCTCTCTCTCTCTCTCCTCTCTCTCTCTCTCTCTCTCTCTCTCTCTCTCTCTCTCTCTCTCTCTCGCTCTTTCGCTCAGTCTCTGTCGCACCCAAACCGCACACACACCCACACACAAACAGTGCAGGTGCATATGGCCATCTGTCCAATCATAGTGCTGAGTCACGGAGAGAGGATGATGGATAAGTGACTGGTGACAATGCAGGTGTGTGTGTGGGATCTCCTCTCGTCACCCTGCTCTGCCCTAGTCGTCTCGTGTGTATCTGTGAAGGTCATGAGAGACAAACAGCTCTTGACATGCTTTCTCTCACAATGCACAAACTGACACCACTCAACAAAGCTTCTGAGCATTAAAACACTACTACTCTCTCTGACTTAGCTACACCCACGCACACACACACACACACACACACACACACACACACACACACACACACACACACACACACACACGCATGGACACACACACACACTGCAGGAAATCTTTATCCAGAGGGCACTTGTCTCTTGTTAGAATTCCTCCAGGTTGTGTTGATTTCCCTGTCCTGAAAAGACAAACACAAACCTTTGATTTGAATATTAAACAGCTTCCCTTCCGAATTAGTGAGTTTGAAAGTGCCTATTTGGGGGGGTTTCCCTCATAGTGGAGGTACAGTGCATTCAGAAAGTATTCAGACTCCTTTGCTTTTTCCACACTTTGTGACATTACAGCCTTATTCTAAAATGGATTACGTTATTTAGTTCCTCATCAATCTCAACACAATGCCCCATATTGACAAAGAAAAAACTGTAAAAAAAAAAATATATATTTAAAAGAAACCGTATTTACATAAGTATTCAGACCTTTTGCTATGAGACTCAAAATTGAGCTCAGGTCCATCCTGTTTCCATTGATCGTCCTTGAGATGTTTCTACAACTTGATTGGAGTCCACTTCTGGTAAATTCAATTGATTGGAGATGATTTGGAAAGGCACACACCTGTCTATATAAGGTCTCACAGCTGACAGTGCATGTCAGAGTAAAACCCAAGCCATGAGGTCGAAGGAATTGTCCGTAGAGCTCCGAGACAGGATTATGTCGAGGCACAGATCTGGGGAAGGGTATCAAAAAATGTCTGCAGAATTGAAGGTCCCCAAGAACACAGTGGCCTCCATCATTCTATATGGAAGAGTATAAATATACACCCACTGTAGGGAGGAGAGGGAGGGAGGGAGGGAGGGAGGGAGGGAGGGAGGGAGGGAGGGAGGGAGGGAGGGAGGGAGGGAGGGAGGGAGGGAGGGAGGGAGGGAGGGAGGGAGGGCGATAGGAGAGAGAGAGAGAGAGAGAGAGAGAGAGAGAGAGAGAGAGAGAGAGTGAAAGAAGAGAAATCCAAGAGAAGAGAAATAATTTGAGATGCAGACCCTTTGCTACAGTCTTCTCTGCTGGGCCCATATAGGCCAAGCAAACCTCACTCTCTGGGAGTGGGAGGGCGATAGGAGAGGGAGAGAGAGAGGGAGGGAGGGAGGGAGGGAGGGAGGGAGGGAGGGAGGGAGGGAGGGAGGGAGGGAGGGAGGGAGGGACGGAGGGCGATAGGAAAGAGAGGGAGAGAGAAAGAGAGAGAGAGAGAGAGAGAGAGAGAGAGAGAGAGAGAGAGAGAGAGAGAGAGAGAGAGAGAGAGCGCAGAGTAGCATTACCCCTTTTCTACAGGCTATTACCCTAAATCTACTGTATGCCTTCTTCAAATAAAGGGTCTCTCTTCAGACTGGTGTTCTGAGTTTGGAACCACCAAGACTCTTCCTAGAGCTAGCCACCCAGCCAAACTGAGCAATCGGGGGAGAAGGACCTTGGTCAGGGAGGTGACCAAGAACCCGATGGTCACTCTGACAGAGCTCCAGAGTTCCTCTGTGGAGATGTGAGAATCTTCCAGAAGGACAACCATCTCTACAGCACTCCACCAATCAGGCCTTTATGGTAGAGTGGCCAGACGGAAGCCACTCCTCAGTAAAAGGCACATGGCAGCACGCTTGGAGTTTCCAAAAGGCACCTAAAGACTCTCAGACCATGAGAAACAAGATTTTCTGGTCTGATGAAAACAAGATTGAACTCTTTGGCCTGAATGCCAAGCGTCACGTCTGGAGGAAACCTGGCACCATCCCTAAGGTGAAGCATGGTGGTAGCAGCATCATGCTATGGGGATGTTTTTCAGCGGCAGGGACTGGGAGACGAGTCAGGATCGAGGAAATATGAACGGAGCAAAGTACAGAGAGATCCTTGATGAAAACCTGCGCCAGAGCACTCAGGACCTGTGGTTAAGCCTCACCTTCCAACAGGACAACGACCCTAAGCAAACAGCCAAGACAAGCAGGAGTGGCTTCAGGACAAGTCTCTGAATGTCCTTGAGTGGCCCAGACAGAGCCCGGACTTGAACCAAATCAAACATCTCTGGAGAGACCTGAAAATAGCTGTGCAGCAACACTCCCCATCCAACCTGACAGAGCTTGAGAGGAACTGCAGAGAAGAATGGGAGAAACTCACCAAATACAGGTGTGCCAAGCTTGTAGCGTCATACCCAAGAAGACTCAAGGCTATAATCGCTGCCAAAGGTGCTTCAAAAAAGTACTGAGTAAAGGGTCTGAATACTTATGTAAATGTAGCAAAACGTTTTGCTAAAATGTCTAAATACTGGTTTTTGCTTTGTCATTATGGGGTATTGTGTGTAGATTGTTGAGGGGGAAAAACGATTTAATCCAATTTAGAATAAGGCTGTAATGTAACAAAATGTGGAAAAAGTCAAGGGGTCTGAATAATTTCCGATTGCACTGTATATCTTCCATTAGTTATAGGTGTGCCAAAGCGTCTGTCTGCAGCTGCTGTCCTCAATACTGCAGAGGTGGTGCAGAGAGGTACAGGGTTATGCTGCGTTTAAATGGTGTGAGGTAGAAGGCAAACCGGATGTCATTGTTTTCAATGAGAGCACGACGGTAAATGCTATTGAGGCTGGAGGTAAATGCTATTGAGGCTGGAGGTAAATGCTATTGAGGCTGGAGGTAAATGCTATTGAGGCTGGAGGTAAATGCTATTGAGGCTGGAGGTAAATGCTGTTGAGGCTGGAGTTAAATGCTGTTGAGGCTGGAGGTAAATGCTATTGAGGCTGGAGGTAAATGCTATTGAGGCTGGAGGTAAATGCTATTGAGGCTGGAGGTAAATGCTGTTGAGGCTGGAGTTAAATGCTGTTGAGGCTGGAGGTAAATGCTGTTGAGGCTGGATGTAAATGCTGTCAGCTGCCACGGTAGACGGGACTTGCCGTCTGCCGTAGCGTTGTTTTCTACCGGATCCTGATTTGCACTGTTTGTTTACTGAAATCACCATAGCAATGTATACAGTCGTGCTGGCTTGCTTTTACCATCTCCCTCTTTCTTGCTTTCTCGTCCCGCTACGCCAACTGGTATGACGTTTTTTGTATCCCTCGTCTAAACACAGCATTACTGTAACACAGACATGCGTGCACACACACGCAGATCCTGCAACCACAGGCTTCACAGGTAATCTGATGTCACACAACAAACAACAACATTCACCTTTGTGATAATCTAACACTACAAAGAGAATAAACTAATGTACTATCCACCATCTAGACACCCAAACACCACTCAGATGGCCCTGATAAGGTCTGCAGTCCCACACAAGATGAAACAAAAAACACTTATTCCACTGGCAAATTATCCAGTGTTGTAACCAACCAAGGTATACAAATAATCTATAGTGTCATGGACTTTAACCAGTATAAAGCTATACCACAACTTATGGAGTAGCATTACCCCTTTTCTATAGGCTATATTTAGTGGATTCCTAAATCTACTGTATCCCTTCTTCAAATAAAGGGTCTCTCTTCAGACTGGTGTTCAGCAGTAGGTATAAACCAAAATAACAATAAAAAACTGAGAAACCTTAGTCTATGTGTGTTTCTCTTCCCCACAGGAAGTCTAATGAATGGAAAGAGTGTGATTCAATAACAAGGATCAACAAGAGAGAGAAAACTGGGAGGGGTGAGGGTCATGGCTAGAAGGGATCCAGCTTTTGTCAAATTATCATTTTTGCATTTTAGCTAATCCTAGCCCTTTTCCTAACCTTAACCTAGTTATGCGAAACTGCTACGTTAATTATCCTAACCTGCTGTGTAAGTTCTTGCTACAAATTTGGGGCTCCTGAGTGGCGCAGTGGTCTAAGGCACTGCATCGCAGTGCTAACTGTGCCACTAGAGATCCTGGTTCGAATCCAGGCTCTGTCGCAGCCGGCCGCGACCGGGAGACTCATGGGCGGCGCACAATTGGCCCAGGGTAGGGGAGGGAATGGCCGGCAGGGATGTAGCTCAGTTGATAGAGCATGGCGTTTGCAACGCCAGGGTTGTGGGTTCGATTCCCACGGTGGGCCAGTATAAAAAAATATGTATTCACTAACTGTAAGTCGCTCTGGATAAGAGCTTCTGCTAAATGACTAAAATGTAAATTAATTTGACAAAAGCTGGATCCCTCTAGCCATGACCAGGGAAGAGGTGAGAGAGAGAGGGAACAGGAAGAGGAGAGGAGAGAGAGAGAGAACAGAGGGGGGAGAGAGAAGAAAAAGGGGAGAGGGGAGAGAGAGAGGGAGAACAGGAAGATGAGAGAAAGAGAAAACAGGAAGGTGAGAGAGAACAGGGAAGGAAATATGATTTTAGAGTCCTAGGTAATTGCATTCCAGCCATGCCACTGAAACATTTTCCACTGCGTCACTGTACAGTCTTACGTTCCAAATGGCACCCTATTCACTATGTAGTGCACTACTTTTGACCAGGGCCCATAGTGGTACTATATAGGGTATAGGGTGCCTTTGGGGACAGGCCCACAATGTAGCCAATGTCTGAGGTTTAGGGAAGTACAGGGTGTGTGGGCAGGGAGGGGAGAAGGAGGAAATTAAATGGCCTGAATATTGCAGAGCAGTTTATCCAAAGGGTTGGGGCTCAATCAGTCACACAACAGGCAACTGAAGCACAGAGCTGTGCCAGAATGAAACCCCTAGTCAATTGCACTGGATTGATTCTCCACACTACGGCGTCATATATAACAGGCTAGCTTGAGCCGCAGACAGACACTTTCCCCAGGGTAGGGTAGGGTCCACTCTCTCTCTCTCTTTCTCTCACTCTCTCTCTCTCTCTCTCTCTCTCTCTCTCTCTCTCTCTGAGTAAACAGTACAGAGGAATAACCTCAGCCTATAGATAGTGTCTGACTCACCCCAGGCTCACTCAAGCGTACTGTAGAGATTTGTGGATCTTATTTTTTAATGGTCATTGGATTTGATTGACTGGAGACTGATAACCATGAAACTGGTCTGTCAGCGTTTGATCTGATATTAATGTGTACAGGTCACCATGGCCACGTTCCAGGCTGACACATGTCACCTGGATACGTGTTTAACCTATCCGCTAACCACATCATTTGATATAGCAATCTGATGTCCAACTGCACAGTCAATGATGGGACACACAACCATTTTTCAATGCAACATCTGCAATGTAGTCGGCCTAGAACCTGACCAATATTTCAAGAGGAACAGCTCCCTAGCTCTCTAAGGGGGTCAGTGAAGGGACGTAGGGAGAATGAATGGTCCGATGTCCAGGCTGGGAGACCCAATTAGCAGTGGTTCACTAACGTAAGGTCAGTGAAGGAAAAAATAACACATCTAAGAATAATTCTGCTCAACTCTTTGTGCATCTGTGTGTTGTTAATTACCAGGCAAACTGTGAGCATCACAAACAAACTTTGATCTTTCTGCTTGTGACGCCGTCGCTTTTAATCAATACCAGTCAACTCAGGACCCAATGGACATTGATGCATAAAATATATCCCAATTATCAGCTTCATCACTGCAATTAATAGTGGAGGCTCTGTCTCTGGGACCTTTTGTTGTTTTACCCTGTAACTAAGAACAACTGAACACACTCTTACCCTCACTCATCTACTGTCTGTAGTGTACTCTCTCTCTCTCTCGGTTTCACTGTCTCTCTTTCTCTCCCACTGGTCAGATGACTCGGATGCTAAGCTACAGGACTGTTTTGCTAGCACAGACTGGAATATGTTCCGTGATTCTTCCGATGGCATGGAGGAGTATACCACCCCAGTCACCGGTTTCATCAATAATTGCGTCGATGACGTCGTCCCCACAGTGACCTTACGTACATATCCCAACCAGAAGCCATGGATTACAGGCAACATCCGCACCGAGCTAAAGGCTAGAACTGCCGCTTTCAAGGAGCGGGACACTAATCTGGAAGCTTATAAGAAATCCTGCTATGCCCTCAGACGAACCATCAAACAGGCAAAGCATCAATACAGGACTAAGATTGAATCCTACTACACCGGCTCTGGCGCTCATCTGATGCGGCATGGCTTGCAAACTATTACGGACTACAAAGGGAAGCCCAACCTCGAGCTGTCCAGTGACCCGAGCCTACCAGACGGGCTAAATGCCTTTTATGCTCGCTTCGAGGCAAGCAACACGGAAGCATGCATGAGAGCACCAGCTGTTCCAGACGACTGTGTGATTACACTCTCCGTAGCCGATGCGAGTAAGATCTTTAAACAGGTCAACATTCACAAGGCCGCGGGGCCAGACGGATTACCAGGACGTGTAGTCAGAGCATGCGCGGACCAACTGGAAAGTGTCTTCACTGACATTTTCAACCTCTCCATGACCGAGTCTATAATACCTACATGCTTCAAGCAGACCACGATAGTTTCTGTGCCCAAGAACGCCAAGGTAACCTGCCTAAATGACTACCGCCCCGTAGCACTCAAGTCTGTAGCCATGAAGTGCTTTGAAAGGCTGGTCATGGCTCACATCAACACCGTCATCCTGGAAACCCTAGACCCACTCCAATTCACATACCGCCCCACAGATCCACAGAAGACGCAATCTCAATTGCACTCCACACTGCCCTTTCCCACCTGGACAAAAGAAACACCTATATGAGAATGCTATTCATTGACTACAGCTCATCATTCAACACTATAGTGCCCACAAAGCTCATCACTAAGCTAAGGACCCTGGGACTAAACACCTCCCTCTGCAACTGGATCCTGGACTTCCTGATGGGCTGCCCTCAGGTGGTAAGGGTAGGCAAAAACACATCTGCCACGCTGATCCTCAACACGGGGGCCCCTCAGGGGTGCGTGCTTAGTCCCCTCCTGTACTCCCTGTTCACCCAAGACTGCGTGGCCAAGCATGACTTCAACACTATCATTACATTTGCTAAAGACACAATGGTGGTAGGCCTGATCATCGACAACGATGAGACAGCCTTTAGGGAGGAGGTCAGAGACCTGGCAGTGTGGTGCCAGGACAACAACCTCTCCCTCAACGTGAGCAAGACAAAGGAGCTGATTGTGGACTACAGAAAAAGGAGGGCCAAGCACGCCCCCATTCACATCTACGGGGCTGTAGTGGAGCAGGTCGAGAGCTTCAAGTTCCTTGGTGTCCACATCACCAACAAACTGTCATGGTCCAAACACACTAAGACAGTCGTGAAGAGGGCACGACAAAGCCTATTCCCCCCACTGAAAAGATTTGGCATGGGTCCCCAGATCCTCAAAAAGCTCTACAGCTGCACCATCGAGAGCATCCTGACCGGTTGCATCACCGCCTGGTATGGCAACTGCTCGGCATCCGACCGTAAGGTGATACAGAGGGTAATGCGTACGGCCCAGTACATCACTGGGGCCAAGCTTCCTGCTTTTCAGGACCTCTATACTAGGCGGTGTCAGAGGAAGGCCAAAAAAAGTGTCAAACACTTCAGCCACCCAAGTCATAGAATGTTCTCTCTGCTACTGCACAGTAAGCGGTACCGGTGCGCCAAGTCTAGGTCTAAAAAGCTCCTTAGCAGCCATAAGACTGCTGAACAATTAATCAATAAGCTACCCGGACTATTTGCATTGAACCGCACCCCCCCAATCTGCTGCTACTCGTTGTTTATTATCTATGCATAGTCAATTTACCCCTATCTACATGTACATATTACCTCAACTACCTCGACTAACCTGTACCCCCGCACATTGACTCGGTACCGGTACCCCCTGTATAGCCTCATTATTGTTATTTTATTGTGTTACTGTTTTTTACTTTAGTTTATTTAGTAAATATTTTCTTAACTCTTATTTTCTTAAAACTGCATTGTTGGTTAAGGGCTTGTAAGGTAGCATTTCACGTTAAGGTCTACACCTGTTGTATTTGGCGCATGTGACAAACAAAATTTGATTTGATTTGAGATAACAATACACAGAGCGAAGGTAGTTACAAAGCTCCAGATACAACCATTATGAACATAACTTCAGGTACATGGTCAGGTACTTAGCTCCCAGTCTTCCACATAGGAGATTCTACTCAATAGAAGACAAGACACAGATATTCTACTCAATAGAACCATCTGGTCCCATTTCACCCACCATTTAATCTGATTTTCCACCTCGGTTATTGTGTGTTTCTGTCCTCTTTAGCTGGCATCTTTCCTCGTAGCCTATCTCTCCTCTGTTCTCGCCTCTGTCCTCTCCTCTGTTCTCCCCTCTGTCCTCTCCTCTGTCCTCTCCTCTGTTCTCCCCTCTGTCCTCTCCTCTGTCCTCTCCTCTGTTCTCCCCTCTGTCCTCTCCTCTGTCCTCTCCTCTGTTCTCCCCTCTGTTCTCTCCTCTGTTCTCCCCTCTGTCCTCTCCTCTGTCCTCTTCTCTGTCCTCTCCTCTGTCCTCTCCTCTGTCCTCTCCTCTGTTCTCCCCTCTGTCCTCTCTTCTGTCCTCTCCTCTGTCCTCTCCTCTGTTCTCCCCTCTGTCCTCTCCTCTGTTCTCGCCTCTGTCCTCTCCTCTGTCCTCTCCTCTGTCCTCTCCTCTGTTCTCCCCTCTGTCCTCGCCTCTGTCCTCTCCTCTGTTCTCGCCTCTGTCCTCTCCTCTGTCCTCTCCTCTGTTCTCTCCTCTGTCCTCTCCTCTGTCCTCTCCTCTGTCCTCTCCTCTGTTCTCTCCTCTGTTCTCCCCTCTGTTCTCTCCTCTGTCCTCTCCTCTGTCCTCTCCTCTGTCCTCTACTCTGTTCTCTCCTCTGTCCTCTCCTCTGTTCTCCCCTCTGTCCTCTCCTCTGTTCTCGCCTCTGTCCTCTCCTCTGTTCTCTCCTCTGTCCTCTCCTCTGTTCTACCCTCTGTCCTCTCTTCTGTCCTCTCCTCTGTCCTCTCCTCTGTCCTCTCCTCTGTCCTCTCTTCTGTCCTCTCCTCTGTCCTCTCCTCTGTCCTCTCCTCTGTTCTCTCCTCTGTTCTCTCCTCTGTTCTCTCCTCTGTTCTTTCCTCTGTTCTCTCGTCTGTCCTCTAACACAAAGGAAAGAGCTCTATGCTGCTGCTGTAACTATAGTCTAATACAATGCAGCTAATCAATTATTGATGAGCAGCTCGGCACTCATTTGCAGTTCAATTATTAAGAGGGCTGATCATTAGGCAGGTCTGGTGATTAATCCACTGTGGAGTGCTCTATAGGACAGTAATGTTTGAGAGAAATGCCAGTTGTGTATGTGTGTGTGTGTGTGTGTGTGTGTGTGTGTGTGTGTGTGTGTGTGTGTGTGTGTGTGTGTGTGTTCACATCAGTTAAGACAATACTGCTGTATTATGTGAAAGCACATATCACTTCGACTGCTTTCTGCCTGTCACTGTAATTCTCTTTCTGGGTTTGGGAGAGTTTGACTGTGTGTCATAGTGGGGGTGATTTGTAACTGCACACACATGCTCGCAAACACACACACACACACACACACACACACACACACACACACACACACACACACACACACACACACACACACACACACACACACACACACACACACAGTTCAGTCCATCCCTGTAGTGCTTTGTAACATCAGTCATGATGCGGCAGGCAAGCAGCAGCCTTGTCACTACGGTGTAGCACACAGGGCCCTAGTCACCCTACCCTCTTACAGTCTCTCTATCGCAATACTATGACAGCACAGCTAGGATAAATATCTCCTCAGCTCTTTAGCTCCGTGCAGGGCTCTCTTCTCCTCTCAGGCTAAAAGCCTCAAACAAGTATTATGTCTCCACTCACACATACTACACTGACACTCCAACACACACACACTCACACACTCACACACTACATACGCTCACACACACAAAACGCACACACACACACACACATACATGCATATTGACGACACACTCACACACACACACTCACACATAGACACACTTTCACACTCTTTCACACTCTTCACATACGCTGTTGCTACTCTGTTTATTATCTATTCTGATTACCTAGTCACTTTCACCCCTACCTACAGGTACAGTACCAGTCAAAAGTTTGGACACACCTACTCATTTAAGTTTTGCATTAATAAAAAATAAAATAAAACATTGTAGAATAATAGTGAAGACATCAAAACTATGGAATAACACATGGAATCATGTAGTAACCAAAAAAGTGTTAAACAAATCCCAAAAAATATTATATTTTAGATTCTTCAAAGTAGCCTTTGCCTTGATGACAGCTTTGCACACTCTTGACATTCTCTCAAGCAGCTTCATGAGGTAGTCACCTGGAATGCATTTCAATTAACAGGTGTGCCTTGTTAAAAGTTAATTTGTGGAATTTATTTCCTTCTTAATGCGTTTGAGCCAATCAGTTGTGTTGTAACAAGGTAGGGTTGGTATACAGAAGATAGCCCTATTTGGTAAAAGACCAAGTCCATATTATGGCAAGAACAGCTCAAATAAGCAAAGAGAAACGACAGTCCATCATTACTTTAAGACATGAAGGTCAGTCAATCCGGAAAATTGCAAGAACTTTGAAAGTTTCTTCAAGTGCAATTGCAAAAACCATCAAGCGCTATGATGAAACTGTGCAAATGTGAGAAGAAATAGAATCAAATGAAAGTTTATTGGTTGTGTACACAGTTTAGCAGATGTTATAGCAGGTGCAGCGAAATGCTTGTGTTGCTAGCTCCTAACAGTACAGAAGTGTCAGTGTGTGTGTGTGTGTGTGTGTGTGTGTGTGTGTGTGTGTGTGTGTGTGTGTGTGTGTGTGTGTGTGTGTGTGTGTGTATGTGTGTGTGGACCGATTTAACTATACTTGTGGGGACCAGAAGTCCCCACAAGAATAGTAAACCAAGAAAATGTTGACCAAATGGGGACATTTTGTTGGTCCCCACAAGGTCAAATGCTATTTCCAGGGGGTTTAGGGTTAAGGTTAGAATTAGTGTTAGGGTTAGAATAAGGTTTAGGGTTAGGTGTTAGGAGATAGGGTTAAGGTTAGATTTTTGGGTTAAGGTTAGGGTTAGGGTTAAGGTTAGGATTAAGGTTAGAGTAAGGGTATGGGTTAGGGTTAGGTTTGGGGTTAGGTGTTAGGGAAAATAGGATTTTGAATGGGACTGAGTTGTAAGTTCCCACAAGGTTAGCTGTGCAAGACTGCGTGTGTGTGTGTGTGTGTGTGCGCGCGTACGTAAAAAAAAAAAAATATATGCACACATGACTGTAAGTCGCTTTGGATAAAAGCGTCTGCTAAATGGCATATTATTATTATTATTATTATTATTATTATTATTATTATTATTATTATTATATTTATTGTGTGAGTCATTGTGTCTGCCTGCCTGCCTGCCTGCCTGCCTGCCTGCCTGTCTGTCTGTCTGTCTGTCTGTCTGTCTGTCTGTCTGTCTGCCCTAGGGACATGACTGTCCTCACACAGCGGAAGACCCAGACAGCATGGTGACACAGGAAGGATGCTGATGTGATGTGTGGGTTAGTGTGTGTGTGTGTGTGTGTGTGTGTGTGTGTGTGTGTGTGTGTGTGTGTGTGTGTGTGTGTGTGTGTGTGTGTGTGTGTGTGTGTGTGTGTGTGTGTGTGTGTGTGTGTGTGTGTGTGTGTGTGTGTGTGTGTGTGTGTGTGTGTGTGCGTCCACCCACCGGTGCTCAGAATGACAGAAATCACATTTAGTTGACTACCAAAATGATCCCAAATACAAAACAATGCTTTTTTATTAATTGATGGAAATAACAGTCAATGTAAATACATTTGTGTTAGGCCTACTGCTGCTAGGTAGCTCTCTCTCTGCTCTTCCCCTCCCCTCTGTCTGTTCTTGATTGCAGGAGTGAAGTCTGGTGTGCGGGAGTCAGGGTTCCAGCTGCAGCTCATTCACCATAATCACCTCAGCCTTAAAGACCCGGTCAAACTTGCCACTCATCGTCAGATCATAGTCAAGACGACCATGTTAGTCTCGCTGCCAACTCAACCTGCTTGTTTTCGCTCTTTGTGTTTTTGGCCTGTTCTATTTACTTTTCTCCTGTGCCACAGATTATTGGAACCTGACTCCTGCCTCCGCTTCACTCCTGCCACCACCATCCTGCTTTCCACTACCGGACCTCCCTTTTGGACTCACCACGGACACTAGGACATTACGGTACCACACCTGCTCTGAACCTGGATCTGTTACCCTCCCTGTAACCTGGACTTGCTCTTCCCCTATTATTGGAAACCTGGACAAATTGAACATTGTAAATAAACCTGTTAAACCTTCTCTGGCTCGGTGTAGTTGTCTGCATTTGGGTTCATATCTAGTTAAATCATGACAATTTGACCCTCATGCTTATCGGTCTATAGGTCATTTTCCATAATTTAGTGGATTAAATTGGCCTGTATATATTTTCGTTAGTCATCATGTATCTTATTTATCCAACACAACTATCACACACACACAGCATACAGAGACTATTTTGAGCGGGATTTCTCCTCCAGCTCCTCAGCTGGTTGTTGCTGGAGTAAAATATGTGCTTTTATAAACCCATTCATTGTGCAACAATTCTAAATGCAATCGCATGTTAAAAACTGTTTTGATTCACGATTAAAAATAGCTACTATTTTTATTTCTCAACTGGTAATTGAAGCAAGCCTCCCATTCACCATTCAAGTGCAGGCAACAGGCTATCAGCACATCAGCCACCACTTTACAATGTGAGATGGAGGCAGTATGCATTTTGAAAGTATACTTAATTGTTGGAAACCTGAATGTTTTATTTCAAGTTTGGGAAAGCTTACAATTGATTCTACCATTACTACCGTTCTGCATGCCAGTTATGATTTTGATATGCTCATTTTCGTGGAACAGTATAATTTCAGTAATAACCTTTTCATTTCTGAAAATCATTGTCACGTGGTTAATCATAAAAAAACTAAATAAAAATGATACAAATCTAAAAGTTAAAAGTAAACTAATGCGAGATCACCAGCCTCTGTCATATGGACAAATTGATACACCATGATCGATTGGCGGCTAAAGAAATTAGCGCATGGAACTCATAGCCAAATATTTCTGCGCAGCAGGCCAGGTACTTCTATGAGTGCTCAGGCGCGCGTGCACTCCCTCAACATTGTCAGGACAGAGGAACCAGACACATGATCATTGCTCACATGGAGCACTCCAAACAAAAGACAATGAAAACATTTACAAATCTTGGGATTAACAGTACATTTACTACTGGTGACATATGTAATGGGTAATTGATAAAACATTTTCATAAAAGGGCAAACAATTCATACAATGAAACACTGAATGCGCTAGAATTGGTGGAAGACAGCTGATCCATTATGGAGAGAGACTGGCCTTTACCTTCGCCACACACCCCTTACCTTCTTCTTGTCTCAATATTTTAAATTATACTCAAGACACATGATTTTCACTGACAGCCACAACTCAGTAATCAGCTAGGCCTATTGCCACGCGTGCTGTCCAAATTCCAGGCTTCCCAAATAGGCATAGGCCTATGTCCTTGTGATATGAAACAATCCACAGCTATTTTTTTAAAGAAGCTAATGATCCTCGATTCCTCTGTGGCTAAGTCATGCTTTGTGGTGAAGTATTGTGAATGATTTTATTTATTTCTGTATAGACAGGAGTAATTATATAATTTCAGCAAATGTATTTCCATTTACTTCCCTATAGGACCCACCAATATGCCATTTCTCTCCTGTTCTATTGGTTTACATATTGTCACGACTTCGGCCGAGGCTGCCTCCCCTCCTTGTTCAGGCAGGCTTCGGCGTTCGTCGTCACCGGAGTACTAACCACTGCCGCCCCAATCAATCACTTTTAGATTATGGTAATGCATTTTAACAGAACATGCAACTCAATTAATGAAGCAGCCAATAAAACGTTATTTTTAAACATTTCCCAAAATTCAATTCGCGGGAAAACACCATTCTAAACACTGCAACTCTTCCAAGTCAAGGTAAGCTTTCTGTTTTATTAATTTATTGCCACCGGGGCTCGCCGGTGTAACTGCTACAGGATGAGTCATTCAATACAGGATTGGATTGTGGGTTTACTAACACATTACTTCTAGTTTGTTTTGGCTGACAACATTATTTTGGTGACAACGATGTAGGCTTTGTAGCAGTTAGCAGTTATGGTATGAAGGTTTGGCTTGGAGAGGTTTTTGCGCCTGGTAACAGACAGCTGTTGTGTTGTGCACTGTAGTCCACAAGCAAAGTGAAAAGGTGAAAGGAGGAGAGAGCGTAGATGCGAGAAGGAATTATACAACGAGCAAAGTGAAGATGCTTTATCTGGCTGCAATAATCAGGGGTGTATTCATTCCGCCGATTCTGTTGCAAAACTCTTCTTAAACGGAAGCAAACGGAACGGGGAGGGACCTACCTGAATTTCTCCAATAGAAACTCTTGTTTTAGTTGCAAAACGGAACATTTGGACTAATGATTTCACCCTAGATCAGCTAGATGCAGGCAAGAGCATGCAAGGCGGTACTGAATGTGTCACTGTATGTCACCTTGATTACTCCAATTTGTCTCACAACCTTTTACACCTACGTTATGAACTTTAATTTGTAGGCTAGGTTGTAGCAACCTCATGATGGGTATAGGGCAAATTCGAGTATCATTTAGTAGCCTAACCCTATATGTAACGATGATGCTGGGAGTCGAGAAGCAGGTGCAGGTGGTACGTTTAATAAAACAATGAACATGGAATGATACAAAACAGGTGTAGTGTCTGGACATGAAACACAATCAGTACTGCCTGGGGAATTAACCTACACACTCACACAGTCTACTCAGCACGCAGGTACAATACACACCACACAGTGTCCTTGTTTGAGCTACAGAGAGAGAGAGAGAGAGAGAGAGAGAGAGACAGAGAGAGACAGAGAGAGACAGAGAGAGAGAGAGAGAGAGAGAGAGAGAGAGAGAGAGAGAGAGATAGAGAGAGAGAGAGAGAGAGAGAGAGAGAGAGAGATATATATATACAGGTATGTCTCACCGATAGAGCCACAGAGCTTTCTTACAAAAATACCACCTCATTTTTATCATGGACAGTTTTTATGCAATGACAGAATCTCAGAGGCTCTAGATATTACACAGTAGCTGTGGCAGTGTAATCATACAGTGATGAGGCAGGTGCACTGTTCTGTTTTATTTTGCTAGGTAAACAGATTAGTCTGACAATACTGTCACACAGCTACGTGGGCTGGCCAACCTGAACCACAATGGCACAGGGTCTGCGTACCAAATGGCACCTTATTCCCTATCCGGTGTACTACTTTAGTAATGCACTATATTGGAAATAGGGTGCCATTTGGGAATAAACCAGGGAATAGTCTGCTTACAGTTTTATTTTCATTTTCAATTTTCATTAAGCGTTGAACTCATTTCTGAAGGATTTGGGATTAGTGACTGGAAGCAAGATATACAACTACGCCCCAGGAGTAGAATTCTGAAGGTAGTTTGATGTGAAAGATAAAGAGAGAGAAAAGGAAAGAGAAGAGGATAGTTTGAGACAGATGACAGTGAAGAGAGGAGGTGTAGAATGGGGTTAAACAAGTACCCACCTCCCCCATCCCTCCATCCTCCCCCATCCCTCCATCAATAATTCATGCTGAAGAGGCAGGCGGTCCTATAAGCCTGGGATGACAGGTGTGAGCCAGGACAACAAGGACCCGGTTATGTTCCAAACAACACCCTTTTCCCTTTGCACTACATTTGGCCAGGGCCCATAGGGCTCTGGTCAAAAGTAGTGCACTATTTTGGGAATAGGGTGCCAATTGGGATACACACCTGTACTCCTTTGTTCCAGAAATGACCTGTGATCGTGGCATATCCTGTGTAGAGGGCCAATAACATGAAGTGTGTGCCCTGAACGTCTGTTAGGCACATCCTGCTATGAATTATACAGCCTGGTCAATAACACCTGGCCACCTGTCACGCACACACCTGTCCTGTAGTTGAGCTTTCTCCTCTTAGTCTTAACAGTTTGTTCTTGTCTTAGTGTCTTTTTTTTATTAACCTGATGAGAGTCTGATGACAGTCTGATGAGACAACTACTAAGAAGAAGAGAGAAAGAGATATAACTAGAGATAAATAGAGAGATAGCAAGAGAGAGAGAAAGAGAAAAGGAGAGAGAATGAGGGAGTGAGAGCGAGGAGAGAAGGAGAGAGAATGAGGGAGTGAGAGAAAGAGAAGGAGAGAGAATGAGGGTGAGAGAGAGAGTGAGAAAGGGAGAGAGAGAAGGAGAGAGAAGGGGAGAAGTAGAGAGAAGGAGAGATGCAGCGGGCTGGCCCAGCTTCACAGAGCGGAATTAATTTGTTTTCGGGTCCTACTAGAACACAAGCAAAGCTCAGTTTGTCATTGAGGGAACAGCTTAATGAACAGAGTCTAGATTAATGATGCTGATTACAGCTGCAGGCCTGCTGCTACAGAACAGGCCGGTAGGAAGGAAGGAAGGAAGGAAGGAAGGAAGGAAGGAAGGAAGGAAGGAAGGAAGGAAGGAAAGCAGGAAGGTAGGAAAGAATGAAAGAAGGAAAGATGGAAGGAAGGACAGCCAACAATGCCACATAGGCTTACGTCCCAAATGGCACCCTATTCCCTATATAGTGCACTACTTTTGACCAGGGCCCGCATAGACACAAGCAGGCAGGGGGCTAAAGGCTAGTGTAAAACATCTGGGAAAGACTACTGCAATGTTGGGTACAGCTAGGTCATATTTATTATGATAAACTAGGTGGTTCGAGCCCTGAATGCTGATTGGCTGACAGCCGTGGTATATCAGACCGTATACCACAGGTATGACAAAACATTTTACCACTCTAATTACGTTGGTAACCAGTTTATAATAGCAATAAGGCACCTCGGGGGTTTGAGATATATTGCCAATATACCACGGCTAAGGACTGTATCTTGGCACTCCACATTGCATCGTGCTTAAGAACAGCCCTTAGCTGTGGTATATTGGCCATATACCACACCTCCTTGGGCCTTATTGCTTAAGTGCACACCATAGCAAAACATTCTGAAAAGAAAAATGAAAACAAGCATTTCTTATTGGACAAATTCAGGTAGGTCCCTCCCCGTTTTGGCTCGTTTTCTTCCTTTTGGTGCCTAATGAATATGACCCTTCTGAGTCTGGACCAATGTTAATCCCTCCCTCATTCTCTCTTCCAACTCTCTATTATCTCTGTTCTCCCTATCCTTAAGTTCTATTGGCTCTATTTTCCTGGCTTTGGTGTGATTCTCAAACACTCCTTCAGAATCAGTGCTCCATCTCATGCATGGTTATCTGCAGGATTTCTCTCTTATTTATCCCTCCCTCCCTCCCTCCCTCCCTCCCTCCCTCCCTCTCTCTCTCAATTCAATTTAAGGGCTTTATTGGCTTGGGAAACGTATGTTAACATTGCCAAAGCAAGTGAAGTAGATAGTAAACAAAAGCGATTTTTTTTTTTTTACATTAACAGTAATGTCACGATCGTTGAGAGACGGATCAGACCAAGGTGCAGCGTGGTATGCGTACATGTTTATTAATAAGAATAAACACTTGACAAAAAAGTCCTATGGGCTATACACACAACAAGCCAAACAGGAACACAAACAAGATCCGACAGCTGCCTCTAATTGGGAATCACACCCGGCCAAACATAGAAATACAAATACTAGATCCTAAACATAGAATCTAATTACATAGATCTCAACAGAAACTCACACCCTGACCCAACCAACAAGAGTTCTCTCAATCAGGGCGTGACAGTACCCCCCCTCAAAGGTGCGTACTCCGGCCGCACCAACCTGACTCATTAGGGGAGGGTCCGGGTGGGCATTCAGCCTCGGAGGCGGCTCGGGCTCCGGGCGTGACGACCTCTCCCTTTCTGCCTCCCCGTTGCGCCCCTGGTCTGGTCTGGACCTTGGCGCGATGCTTCCCCTCTCCTTCCTCCCACAATGCACCAAGCCCTGTCTGGACCCTTGTGTGGGAGACCCCGAACCTGGAGAGGGGCTGATGTCTGGGCCTGGATCGGCAATCCTCCCGCGATGCACCAAGCCCTGTCTGGACCCTGGTGTGGGAGGCCCCGACCCTGGAGAGGGGCTTACTTCTGGGTCTGGAGTGGAGCCGCTGACCGGAGCTGGACTGGGCACCGGTGAAGCGGACTGCTCTGGCTCCGGAGTGGATCCGCTGACCAGAGCTGGACTAGGCACCGGTGGAGCGGACTGCTCTGGCTCCGGAGTGGAGCCGCTGACCGGAGCTGGACTGGGCACCGGTGGAGCGGACTGCTCTGGCTCCGGAGTAGAGCAGCTGACCGGAGCTGGACTGGGAACACGCACCACTGGTCTGGTGCGAGGGGCAGGCACGGATCGTGCCGGACTGGAGACACGCACCACTGGTTTGGTGCGAGGAGCAGGCACGGGCCGTGCCGGACTGGATACACGCACCACTGGTTTGGTGCGGGGAGCAGGTACGGGCCGTACCGGACTGGATATGCGCACCACTGGTTTGGTGCGGGGAGCAGGTACGGGGCGTACCGGGCTGGCGACATGCACCACTGGTTTGATGCGGGGAGCAGGTACGGGCCGTACTGGACTGGAGACACGCACCACTGGTTTGGTGCGGGGAGCAGGTACAGGGCGTACCGGGCTGGTGACACGCACCACTGGTTTGGTGCGGGGAGCAGGTACAGGGCGTACCGGGCTGGCGACACGCACCACTGGTTTGGTGCGGGGAGCAGGTACGGGCCGTATCGGGCTGTGGAGGTGCACTGGATGTCTGGAGCTTAGAGCTGGCACAACCCGTCCTGGCTGGATGCCCACTTTCGCATGGCACGTGCGGGGCGCTGGCACAGGACGCACTGGGCTGTGAATGCGCACTGGCGACACAGTGCGTATCTCCACATACCTAGGTTCCTCAATAAACACATGCTCCTTTTGTTGCCTGACCAGCTCCTCTCTCCGTGCCTCCACTACTTCCTTCTCCCTACGGGCCTCCTGCAGCGCCTCCTCTTTTACGGTGCTCTCCTGCTCTATTCTCCCTATCAGCCCCCGTAATGTGGTGGCCTCCTCTCTTAAACTGTCGATCCGCAGGTCTTGGAGGACCTCTAATATAGCGGACTCCTCCTCTATAGTCAGCCCTTTCACGGCCTCCTGCTACCTCGTCGTCCACATGTTTTCACCCAGTAGATAAGGGAGTTTATCAAAATTGGGGAATTCTTTGTGGATCTCTGTCATCTGAGGGAAATATGTGTCTCTAATATGGTCATACATTTGGCAGGAGGTTAGGAAGTGCAGCTGAGTTTCCACCTCATTTTGTGGGCAGTGTGCACATAGCCTGTCTTCTCTTGAGAGCCAGGTCTGCCTACGGCGGCCTTTCTCAATAGCAAGGCTATGCTCACTGAGTCTGTACATAGTCAAAGCTTTCCTTAAGTTTGGGTCAGTCACAGTGGTCAGGTATTATGCTACTGTGTACTCTCTGTTTAGAGCCAAATAACATTCTAGTTTGCTCTGTTTTTTTGTTAATTCTTTCCAATGTGTCAAGTAATTCTCTTTTAGTTTTCTCATGATTTGATTGGGTCTAATTGTGTTGTTTTTGTTGTTCTGGTGCTCTGTGGGGTCTGTTTGTGTTTGTGAACAGAGCCCCAGGACCAGCTTACTTAGGGGACTCTTCTCCAAGTTCATCTCTTTGTAGGTGATAGCTTTGTTATGGAAGGTTTGGGACTCACTTCCTTTTAAGTGGTTATAGAATTTAACGGCTCTTTTCTGGATTTTGATAATTAGCGGGTATCGGCCTAATTCTGCTCTCCATGCATTATTTGGTGTTTTTCGTTGTACACTGAGGATACTTTTGCAGAATTCTGCATGCAGAGTCTCAATTTGGTGTTTGTCCCATTTTTTTAATTCTTGGTTGGTGAGCGGACCCCAGACCTCACAACCATAAAGGGCAATGGGTTCTATAACTGATTCAAGTATTTTTAGCCAGATCCTAATTGGTATGTCAAATTTGATGTTCCTTTTAATTGCATAGAAGGCCCTTCTTGCCTTGTCTCTCAGATCGTTCACAGCTTTGTGGAAGTTACCTGTGGCGCTGATGTTTAGGCCGAGGTATGTATAGTTTTTTGTGTGCTCTAGGGCAACGGTGTCTAGATGGAATTTGTATTTGTGGTCCTGGCAACTGGACCTTTTTTGGAACACCATTATTTTTGTCTTACTGAGATTTACTGTCAGGGCCCAGGTCTGACAGAATCTGTGCAGAAGATCTAGGTGCTGCCGTAGGCCCTCCTTGGTTGGTGACAGAAGCACCAGATCATCAGCAAACAGTAGACATTTGACTTCAGATTCTAGTAGGGTGAGGCAGGGTGCTGCAGACTGTTCTAGTGCCCTCGCCAATTCGTTGATATACAGTGGGGAGAACAAGTATTTGATACACTGCCAATTTTGCAGGTTTTCCTACTTACAAAGCATGTAGAGGTCTGTAGTTTTTATCATAGGTACACTTCAACTGTGAGAGACGGAATCTAAAACAAAAATCCAGAAAATCACATTGTATGATTTTTAAGTAATTAATTTGCATTTTATTGCATGACGTAAGTATTTGATACATCAGAAAAGCAGAACTTAATATTTGGTACAGAAACCTTTGTTTGCAATTACAGAGATCATACGTTTCCTGTAGGTCTTGACCAGGTTTTCACACACTGCAGCAGGGGATTTTGGCCCACTCCTCCATACAGACCTTCTCCAGATCCTTCAGGTTTCGGGGCTGTCGCTGGGCAATTTGGACTTTCAGCTCCCTCCAAAGATGTTCTATTGGGTTCAGGTCTGGAGACTGGCTAGGCCACTCCAGGACCTTGAGATGCTTCTTATGGAGCCACTCCTTAGTTGCCCTGGCTGTGTGTTTCGGGTCGTTGTCATGCTGGAAGACCCAGCCACGACCCATCTTCAATGCTCTTACTGAGGGAAGGAGGTTGTTGGCCAAGATCTCGCGATACATGGCCCCATCCATCCTCCCCTCAATACGGTGCAGTCGTCCTGTCCCCTTTGCAGAAAAGCATCCCCAAAGAATGATGTTTCCACCTCCATGCTTCACGGTTGGGATGGTGTATGTTAAAGAGGGTGGGGCTTAAACTGCATCCCTGTCTCACACCACGGCCCTGTGGAAAGAAATGTGTGTTTTTTGCCAATTTTAACCGCACACTTCTTGTTTGTGTTCATGCATTTTATAATGTCGTATGTTTTTCCCCTAACCCCACTTTCCATCAATTTGTATAGCAGACCCTCATGCCAAATTGAGACTCTCTCTCTCTCTCCCTCTCTCTCTCTCTCTCTCTCTCTCTCTCTACCTACCTCTCTACGTCTCTCTCTCTACCTCGCTCTCGCACTACCTCTCTCTACCTCTCTACCTCTCTACGTCTCTCTCTATCCATCTCTCTCTTTCTCTCTCTCTAACTACCTCTCTACGTCTCTCTCTCTATACCTCTCTCTCGCTCTACCTCTCTCTACCTCTCTACCTCTCTACGTCTCTCTCTATGTCTCTCTCTCTCTCTCTCTCTCTCAATTCAATTCAATTCAATTTAAGGGCTTTATTGGCATGGGAAACGTGTGTTAACATTGCCAAAGCAAGTGAAGTAGATAGTAAACAAAAGTGAAATAAACAATACATATTAACAGTAAACATTACACTCAGAAGTTTCAAAAGAATAAAGACATTTCAAATGTCATATTATGTATATATACAGTGTTGTAACAATGTGCAAATAGTTAAAGTACAAATGGGAAAATAAATAAACATAAATATGGGTTGTATTTACAATGGTGTTTGTTCTTCACTGGTTGCCCTTTTCTTGTGGCAACAGGTCACAAATATTGCAGCTGTGATGGCACACTGTGGTTTTTCACCTAGTAGATAAGGGAGTTTATCAAATTTGGGTTTGTTTTCGAATTCTTTGTGGATCGCTGTAATCTGAGGGAAATATGTGTCTCTAATATGGTCATACATTTGGCAGGAGGTTAGGAAGTGCAGCTCAGTTTCCACCTCATTTTGTGGGCAGTGTGCACATAGCCTGTCTTCTCTTGAGAGCCAGGTCTGCCTACGGCGGCCTTTCTCAATAGCAAGGCTATGCTCACTGAGTCTGTACATAGTCAAAGCTTTCCTTAAGTTTGGGTCAGTCACAGTGGTCAGGTATTCTGCCACTGTGTACTCTCTGTTTAGGGCCAAATAGCATTCTAGTTTGCTCTGTTTTTTTGTTTGTTCTTTCCAATGTGTCAAGTAATTCTCTTTTTGTTTTCTCATGATTTGGTTGGGTCTAATTGTGTTGTTGTTGTTGTTGTCCTGGGGCTGTGTGGGGTCTGTTTGTGTTTGTGAACAGAGGCCCAGGACAAGCTTACTTAGGGGACTCTTCTCCAAGTTCATCTCTCTGTAGGTGATGGCTTTGTTATGGAAGGTTTGGGAATCGCTTCCTTTTAAGTGGTTATAGAATTTAACGGCTCTTTTCTGGATTTTGATAATTAGCGGGTATTGGCCTAATTCTGCTCTGCATGCATTATTTGGTGTTTTACGTTGTACACGGAGGATGTTTTTGCAGAATTCTGCATGCAGAGTCTCAATTTGGTGTTTGTCCCATTTTGTGAATTCTTGGTTGGTGAGCGGACCCCAGACCTCAGAACCATAAAGGGCAATGGGTTCTATAACTGATTCAAGTATTTTTAGCCAGATCCTAATTGGTATGTCAAATTGTATGTTCCTTTTGATGGCATAGAAAGCCCTTCTTGCCTTGTCTCTCAGATCGTTCACAGCTTTGTGGAAGTTACCTGTGGCGCTGATGTTTAGGCCGAGGTATGTATAGTTTTTTGTGTGCTCTAGGACAACGGTGTCTAGATGGAATTTGTATTTGTGGTCCTGGCAACTGGACCTTTTTTGGAACACCATCATTTTTGTCTTACTGAGATTTACTGTCAGGGCCCA
The DNA here is from genome assembly GCF_964263955.1 of Coregonus lavaretus. Classification (NCBI taxonomy): domain Eukaryota; kingdom Metazoa; phylum Chordata; class Actinopteri; order Salmoniformes; family Salmonidae; genus Coregonus; species Coregonus lavaretus. The sequence goes on from NW_028160755.1 coordinate 26,438, forward strand.
GGTCTGACAGAATCTGTGCAGAAGATCTAGGTGCTGCTGTAGGCCCTCCTTGGTTGGTGACAGAAGCACCAGATCATCAGCAAACAGAAGACATTTGACTTCAGATTCTAGTAGGGTGAGGCCGGATGCTGCAGACTGTTCTAGTGCCCTCGCCAATTCGTTGATATATATGTTGAAGAGGGTGGGGCTTAAACTGCATCCCTGTCTCACCCCACGGCCCTGTGGAAAGAAATGTGTGTGTTTTCTGCCAATTTTAACCGCACACTTGTTGTTTGTGTACATGGATTTTATAATGTCGTATGTTTTTCCCCCAACCCCACTTTCCATCAATTTGTATAGCAGACCCTCATGCCAAATTGAGTCAAAAGCTTTTTTGAAATCAACAAAGCATGAGAAGACTTTGCCTTTGTTTTGGTTTGTTTGTTTGTCAATTAGGGTGTGCAGGGTGAATACGTGGTCTGTCGTACGGTAATTTGGTAAAAAGCCAATTTGACATTTGCTCAGTACATTGTTTTCACTGAGGAAATGAACTAGTCTGCTGTTAATGATAATGCAGAGGATTTTCCCAAGGTTGCTGTTGACGCATATCCCACGGTAGTTATTGGGGTCAAATTTGTCTCCACTTTTGTGGATTGGGGTGATCAGTCCTTGGTTCCAAATATTGGGGAAGATGCCAGAGCTAAGGATGATGTTAAAGAGTTTAAGCATAGCTAATTGAAATTTGTGGTCTGTATATTTTATCATTTCATTGAGGATACCATCAACACCACAGGACTTTTTGGGTTGGAGGGTTTGTATTTTGTCCTGTAGTTCATTCAATGTAATTGGAGAATCCAGTGGGTTCTGGTAGTCTTTAATAGTTGATTCTAAGATTTGCATTTGATCATGTATATTTTTTTGCTGTTTGTTCTCTGTTATAGGGCCAAAAAGATTGGAGAAGTGGTTTACCCATACATCTCCGTTTTGGATAGATAGCTCTTCGTGTTGTTGTTTGTTTAGTGTTTTCCAATTTTCCCAGAAGTGGTTAGAGTCTATGGATTCTTCAATTACATTGAGCTGATTTCTGACATGCTGTTCCTTCTTTTTCCGTAGTGTATTTCTGTATTGTTTTAGTGATTCACCATAGTGAAGGCGTAGGCTCAGGTTTTCTGGGTCTCTATGTTTTTGGTTGGATAGGTTTCTCAATTTCTTTCTTTGGTTTTTGCATTCTTCATCAAACCATTTATCACTGTTATTACTTTTCTTTGGTTTTCTGTTAGAGATTTTTAGATTTGATAGGGAAGCTGAGAGGTCAAATATACTGTTTAGGTTTTCTACTGCCAAGTTTACACCTTCACTATTACAGTGGAACGTTTTGTCCAGGAAGTTGTCTAGAATGGATTGAATTTGTTGTTTCCTAATAGTTTTTTGGTAGGTTTCAACACTACTTTCCTTCCATCTATAGCATTTCTTAATATTATTCAGTTCCTTTGGCTTTGATGCCTCATGATTGAGTATTGCTCTGTTCAAGTAGACTGTGATTTTGCTGTGGTCTGATAGGGGTGTCAGTGGGCTGACTGTGAAGGCTCTGAGAGACTCTGGGTTGAGGTCAGTGATAAAGTAGTCTACAGTACTACTGCCAAGAGATGAGCTATAGGTGTACCTACCATAGGAGTCCCCTCGAAGCCTACCATTGACTATGTACATACCCAGTGTGCGACAGAGCTGCAGGAGTCGTGACCCGTTCTTGTTGGTTATGTTGTCGTAGTTGTGCCTAGGGGGGCATATGGGGGAGGGAATGCTGTCACCTCCAGGTAGGTGTTTGTCCCCCTGTGTGCTGAGGGTGTCAGGTTCTTGTCCAGTTCTGGCATTTAGGTCGCCACAGACTAGTACATGTCCCTGGGTCTGGAAATGATTGATTTCCCCCTCCAGGATGGAGAAACTGTCTTCATTAAAGTATGGGGATTCTAGTGGGGCGATATAGGTAGCACACAGGAGGACATTTTTCTCAGTTGAGATAATTTCCTTTTGAATTTCTAACCAAATGTAAAATGTTCCTGTTTTGATTAATTTAATGGAGTGAGTTAGGTCTGCTCTATACCAAATTAGCATACCCCCTGAGTCCCTTCCCTGTTTCACACCTGGTAGTTTGGTGGATGGGACTATCAGCTCTCTGTAACCTAGAGGGCAACCAGTGGGTCCGTCTCCTCTATACCATGTTTCTTGCAAGATGACAATGTCTGTATTTCCGATTTCTTTGGTGAAGTCCAGATTCCTGCTCTTTAGGCCAAAGGCAGATGACCTCAGGCCTTGGATATTCCAGGATGAAATAGTGAAGGCTTTGTGTTCCATAAAGTGTCTAATGTTGTTGGTTGTGTGGTTTGGCCTCAGGCCAGTAATTGTGAGCAGAGCCTGCTGAGCATCTGGTACATGCCATTGGCTTGGGCTAGTGTAAGAGTGGGTGTTGGGCCTGTTTGCCTGCTCACGGCCTGGGCGTATGTGTGACTTTCATGTTGAGGCCCTCTTTGTGGGAGTGGGGGGCTTGGGGTGGGTAGGAGGGGCATAGGTCTGATCTGAGGGGGCCTAAATGGGGTGTGGGCATGGTTGACTTGGGGGGGAGTTAATTGGTGGGGGTGTAGATGTGGTTGATGGTGCTGTGGTCTGGATGTAGGTCCTCTCTGCGGGGGTCCTCTATGTGTAGGTCCTGGGGGGGGTCCCGCAGGCCTGGGAGAGTGTCTCGCTGGTCTGGGCGGGGTGTCTGTTGATCTGTTGCTCCTGTGTGAGGTGTTGGGTCTGCGGTTGAGGGCGATATCCTTTAGGGTCCGGGCGAAGGTGGGCACTGCTGCCTTGTATAGGTGGACCTGGTCATAAAGGCTGTTAACGTCCAGGGTGGAGTGGTGGGCCAGGTAGACATTTGGTTTTGATGCACAGTCACGGGAAATACTTGCGTTTACCCGCTGTATGGTAGCAGGGTGGAAGTCTTTTCGTGGTAACAGGGTTGAGATAAACACTTGTGCGTTTGGGAAAGTAGAAGAAGCTTTTTCTATCACTCCCTTGAGTGATGTGGCCACCCTTTCCTGCTGTGTTCTCAGGTCGTTTGTGCCTGTGTGTATTATTATGTGGCTGGGTGATCCTAGTCGTTCCTCAGACAGAAGGTCTAGGGCGCGCTGGGTGTTTGGACACCAGAGTTTAGACACTGTGTGTTTTGGAAAAAGTTTATTTTCTTGTATGTATTTCCCGTTTGAGTCCATAAGGAGTACAATCTGTGGCTTGTGTATGTCCTCAGTGCGTGTGGGGGGGTCATCATGAGGGCTATCAGGGTGTCTGACTGGGGGGTTGCTCAGAGGGGTTGGGATCCCCTGGGCTTGGGGTTCTTCATTTGTTTGTCTGTGTGTGATGTCGAGGCTATGGTCAGGGTCTAGGGTCTCTCTCTCTCTCTCTCTCTCTCTCTCTCTCTCTCTCTCTCTCTCTCTCTCTCTCACTCTCCTTCAGTAATCCTCTTCCTCCAGGAAATAAGACCACCCTCAATACAATACAATTTCCTCAAGCATACATACACTCTAAATAATGAACTAATCAGCTTTGTATAATATACGCCAAAGCAGACAAAAAAGTATTCTGGGCATAGAAAGTAGAAGATGTTCTTGTGTCTGAGACAGCCCACCAGACACACTCTACTGTCCTCACATTCACCCCGGTACGGTCATACACACATCTTTCTCGAAGACACTCACGCAGATACGCACAGACAAGCACAGACATGCGCACACACACACACACACAGACACACACATACACACACACAAAGTTTCACAGAGGTAGTTTAAATGATTAATTAGGATCCAAGGTGACAGTATCAATCATTAACATGCTGTCCGTCTCTCTTCACCACTCCCTCCCTCCATTCCTCCTTCCATGCCTCCCTTCCTCTCTCTCACCCTCTCTCTCGCCCTCTCTCCCTCTCTCCTTGACTCCCTCCCTCCATCCCTCCATCCCACCTTCCCTCCCTCTGCATTTGGCACAGGTGGAAATGGTTGCAGCCTTCATCTAAATGCCAGAGCGGAGCACTCCTCTTCAACAAGCAGCACAGTGCAGTGGAGAAGAGGGAGCAACTTGAAGAGGACCTGCATAAGCATCACGTTGTACACTGTACACACGGGCCTACTCCCCACTGTTTACACAAGACTGCAAGATCCACAACCAAAGGCCAACATGGCTTATCAAACAGCACGGCTGCAGCTCAAAGGGCAACGTGGAGAATATGCATCATGTACGTCCCAAATGGCACACTACTCCCTATATAGTGCACTATGGGCCCTGGTCAAAAGTAATGAACTATAAAGGTAGTGGGGTGCCATTTGAGAATCAGCCATTGTGTTGGAAAAGAGACTGCAGGGGCTTATGTTGGGCTGTGTAAGCCTAGTAGCCAGGATCTGTGTTGGGCTGTTTAAGCCTAGTAGCCAGGATCTGTGTTGGGCTGTTTAAGCCTAGTAGCCAAGATCTGTGTTGGGCTGTTTAAGCCTAGTAGCCAGGATCTGTGTTGGGCTGTTTAAGCCTAGTAGCCAGGATCTGTGTTGGGCTGTTTAAGCCTAGTAGCCAGGATCTGTGTTGGGCTGTGTAAGCCTAGTAGCCAGGATCTGTGTTGGGCTGTTTAAGCCTAGTGGCAGCATCTGCCTAAATCATCTCCTCTCCTCTCCTCTCTTATCCTCTCCTCCACTCTCCTCTCCTCTTCAGCCCTTTATCTCACTCCACTCCCCATCAGAGAGACAAGACAACATTAGATTGGCAAACAAGCTCCTCTGCGCTTCTTTCTACCGGACAGACAGTGAACAAGACGTTCTGCTGGCTGGGCCATCTATCATAAGAAGAGACGCCGTTGCACACAGCAGACCATAGAACAAACAAACTAACCTTCTCCAGTCACCCAGAGTCGTATCCATATAACAGACAGGCAACATAGGCCTAAAACCCCTCTGGGGGATAAATAGCTGCCTTTCAGAACAACCTAGAGCAGGGGAGTCACCTGCAGCATTTTCTTCCAACAGCCTGTCGTAAGACAATGCACCTGCAGATGACCCTGGTCTACGTCCCAAATGGCAACCTATTCCTTGCACTTCCTTTGACCAAGGCCCATTAGGCTCTGGTCCAAAGTAGTGAACTATGTAGAGAAAGGGGTGTCAATTGGGACACATTTTCATTTTTTTATATATCAATTGTGAAAATTAAACATGTCAATGAAGGTAAAATGGAACGATTTGCGCAGAAAGAACATTGTATCATGGTTACCATAGCAGCTGTAAATATGGTATGATGTAAAC
>NW_028160754.1:0-39121 GCF_964263955.1 Coregonus lavaretus
CCCTAACCCCAAAACTTAACCTTAACCCTAAACCTAACCCTTACCCTTAACCCTTACCCAAAACCTAACCTTAACCCAAAATCTGACCCTAACCCCAAAACTTAAACCTTAACCCTAAACCTAAACCCTTACCCTTACCCTTACCCAAAACCTAACCTTAACCCAAAATCTGACGCTAACCCCAAAACTTAACCTTAACCCTAAACCTAATCCTAACCCTTACCCTTACCCTTACCCTTACCCAAAACCTAACCTTAACCAAAATCTGACCCTAACCCCCAAAACTTAACCTTAACCCTAAACCTAATCCTAACCTTTACCCTTACCCCTTACCCAAAACCTAACCTTAACCCAAAATCTGACCCTAACCCCAAAACTTAACCCTTAACCCTGTACCTAACCTTAACCCCAAAACCTAACCTCAACCCTAAATCTAATCCTAACCCTTACCCAAAACCTAACCTTAACCCTAAACCTAACCCTAACCCCAAAACTTAACCTTAACCCTGTACCTAACCCTAACCCCAAAACCTAACCTCAACTCTAAACCTAATCCTAACCCTTACCCAGAACCTAACCTTAACCCGAAAACTTAACCTTAACTCTTAAACCTGACCCCAAAACCTAACCTCAACCCTAAACCTAATCATAATCCTTACCCAAAACCTAACCTTAAACCTAAACCTAACCCCAAAACTTTACATTAACCCTTAACCTAACCCTAAACCCTAACCCTAACCTCAACCCTAAACCTAATCCTAACCCTAACCCCAAAACTTAACCTTAACCCTTTTTCGTTCGCAGGCTGTTCGTTAGTAGGCTGTTTGGACGCTACATACGTTTTTGTGAGAAGAGTGATTTTTGGGATGTCTCCTGGTCTGACAAACACAGCTGAAGTGCTGCCACCTTCCACCGCAGATGGCTGTGGTGGATTGAGATGCAGCCCATACACAAAACTTAAATTTAAATTAAATCACCCGGTGTGTCAATAGACTCTTATTAAACACGTACACACTTACACACGTACACAAGTACACACGTACGCACGTACACACCGTACACACACACACGCCTGCCCTGCCTGACTCCCTGAGACCCAGTGACAGTAGCAAAGTCAGATCAGATCATTATTCCCTAACATCATGGTACGTCTATCAGGAGTCTCAGTGTACAGTCACAGTCTGCTATCAGGAGTCTCAGTGTCCAGTCACAGTCTGCTATCAGGAGTCTCAGTGTCCAGTCACAGTCTGCTATCAGGAGTCCTCAGTGTACAGTCACAGTCTGCTATCAGGAGTCTCAGTGTCCAGTCACAGTCTGCTATCAGGAGTCTCAGTGTACAGTCACAGTCTACTATCAGGAGTCTCAGTATACAGTCACAGTCTGCTATCAGGAGTCTCAGTATACAGTCACAGTCTGCTATCAGGAGTCTCAGTATACAGTCACAGTCTGCTATCAGGAGTCCTCAGTGTACAGTCACAGTCTGCTATCAGGAGTCTCAGTATACAGTCACAGTCTGCTATCAGGAGTCTCAGTATACAGTCACAGTCTGCTATCAGGAGTCTCAGTATACAGTCACAGTCTGCTATCAGGAGTCTCAGTGTACAGTCACAGTCTGCTATCAGAGTCTCAGTATACAGTCACAGTCTGCTATCAGGAGTCTCAGTATACAGTCACAGTCTGCTATCAGGAGTCTCAGTATACAGTCACAGTCTGCTATCAGGAGTCTCAGTATACAGTCACAGTCTGCTATCAGGAGTCTCAGTGTACAGTCACAGTCTGCTATCAGGAGTCTCAGTGTACAGTCACAGTCTGCTATCAGGAGTCTCAGTATACAGTCACAGTCTGCTATCAGGAGTCTCAGTATACAGTCACAGTCTGCTATCAGGAGTCTCAGTGTACAGTCACAGTCTGCTATCAGGAGTCTCAGTATACAGTCACAGTCTACCTCCCAACTGGCACCCTATTCCCTATAGAGTCCTATGGGACCTGGTCAAAAGTAGTGCACTACATAGGGAATAGGGTGCCATTTGGGACGCATCGTGTATCATACGTCTATCAGTAAAATACAGTCATATAGTGGTATTACTCTATCTACCATTAGTGGGAGTGGCATTTGTGGCTTCTCTCTCTTAGGGTTCAAGCCAATCTCACAGATTGTCAAGACTGGCACTGTAATCAAACATCAAGCTGAAGGTTCAACATACAGGGATAGTGTACGTTTCCACAGCATGTAGCAACACCTGTTAATAGCTGTAGTCCTATACAGCATATAGCAATACCTGTTAATAGCTGTAGTCCTATACAGCATGTAGCAACACCTGTTAATAGCTGTAGTCCTATACAGCATATAGCAACACCTGTTAATAGCTGTAGTCCTATACAGCATATAGCAACACCTGTTAATAGCTGTAGTCCTATACAGCATATAGCAACACCTGTTAATAGCTGTAGTCCTATACAGCATATAGCAACACCTGTTAATAGCTGTAGTCCTATACAGCATATAGCAACACCTGTTAATAGCTGTAGTCCTATACAGCATATAGCAACACCTGTTAATAGCTGTAGTCCTATACAGCACATAGCAACACCTGTTAATAGCTGTAGTCCTATACAGCATATAGCAACACCTGTTAATAGCTGTAGTCCTATACAGCATATAGCAACACCTGTTAATAACTGTAGTCCTATACAGCATGTAGCAACACCTGTTAATAGCTGTAGTCCTATACAGCATATAGCAACACCTGTTAATAGCTGTAGTCCTATACAGCATATAGCAACACCTGTTAATAGCTGTAGTCCTATACAGCATATAGCAACACCTGTTAATAGCTGTAGTCCTATACAGCATATAGCAACACCTGTTAATAGCTGTAGTCCTATACAGCATATAGCAACACCTGTTAATAGCTGTAGTCCTATACAGCATGTAGCAACACCTGTTAATAGCTGTAGTCCTATACAGCATATAGCAACACCTGTTAATAGCTGTAGTCCTATACAGCATGTAGCAACACCTGTTAATAGCTGTAGTCCTATACAGCATGTAGCAACACCTGTTAATAGCTGTAGTCCTATACAGCATATAGCAACACCTGTTAATAGCTGTAGTCCTATACAGCATTTAGCAACACCTGTTAATAGCTGTAGTCCTATACAGCATGTAGCAACACCTGTTAATAGCTGTAGTCCTATACAGCACATAGCAACACCTGTTAATAGCTGTAGTCCTATACAGCACATAGCAACACCTGTTAATAGCTGTAGTCCTATACAGCATGTAGCAACACCTGTTAATAGCTGTAGTCCTATACAGCACGTAGCAACACCTGTTAATAGCTGTAGTCCTATACAGCATGTAGCAACACCTGTTAATAGCTGTAGTCCTATACAGCATGTAGCAACACCTGTTAATAGCTGTAGTCCTATACAGCATATAGCAACACCTGTTAATAGCTGTAGTCCTATACAGCATGTAGCAACACCTGTTAATAGCTGTAGTCCTATACAGCATGTAGCAACACCTGTTAATAGCTGTAGTCCTATACAGCATATAGCAACACCTGTTAATAGCTGTAGTCCTATACAGCATATAGCAACACCTGTTAATAGCTGTAGTCCTATACAGCACATAGCAACACCTGTTAATAGCTGTAGTCCTATACAGCATATAGCAACACCTGTTAATAGCTGTAGTTCTATACAGCATGTAGCAACACCTGTTAATAGCTGTAGTCCTATACAGCATGTAGCAACACCTGTTAATAGCTGTAGTCCTATACAGCATATAGCAACACCTGTTAATAGCTGTAGTCCTATACAGCATATAGCAACACCTGTTAATAGCTGTAGTCCTATACAGCACATAGCAACACCTGTTAATAGCTGTAGTCCTATACAGCATATAGCAACACCTGTTAATAGCTGTAGTTCTATACAGCATATAGCAACACCTGTTAATAGCTGTAGTCCTATACAGCACATAGCAACACCTGTTAATAGCTGTAGTCCTATACAGCATATAGCAACACCTGTTAATAGCTGTAGTCCTATACAGCATATAGCAACACCTGTTAATAACTGTAGTCCTATACAGCATGTAGCAACACCTGTTAATAGCTGTAGTCCTATACAGCATATAGCAACACCTGTTAATAGCTGTAGTCCTATACAGCATATAGCAACACCTGTTAATAGCTGTAGTCCTATACAGCATATAGCAACACCTGTTAATAGCTGTAGTCCTATACAGCATATAGCAACACCTGTTAATAGCTGTAGTCCTAAACAGCATATAGCAACACCTGTTAATAGCTGTAGTCCTATACAGCATGTAGCAACACCTGTTAATAGCTGTAGTCCTATACAGCATATAGCAACACCTGTTAATAGCTGTAGTCCTATACAGCATGTAGCAACACCTGTTAATAGCTGTAGTCCTATACAGCATGTAGCAACACCTGTTAATAGCTGTAGTCCTATACAGCATATAGCAACACCTGTTAATAGCTGTAGTCCTATACAGCATATAGCAACACCTGTTAATAGCTGTAGTCCTATACAGCATATAGCAACACCTGTTAATAGCTGTAGTCCTATACAGCATATAGCAACACCTGTTAATAGCTGTAGTCCTATACAGCATGTAGCAACACCTGTTAATAGCTGTAGTCCTATACAGCATGTAGCAACACCTGTTAATAGCTGTAGTCCTATACAGCATGTAGCAACACCTGTTAATAGCTGTAGTCCTATACAGCATGTAGCAACACCTGTTAATAGCTGTTGTCCTATACAGCATATAGCAACACCTGTTAATAGCTGTAGTCCTATACAGCATATAGTAACACCTGTTAATAGCTGTAGTCCTATACAGCATGTAGCAACACCTGTTAATAGCTGTAGTCCTATACAGCATATAGCAACACCTGTTAATAGCTGTAGTCCTATACAGCATGTAGCAACACCTGTTAATAGCTGTAGTCCTATACAGCATGTAGCAACACCTGTTAATAGCTGTAGTCCTATACAGCATGTAGCAACACCTGTTAATAGCTGTAGTCCTATACAGCATGTAGCAACACCTGTTAATAGCTGTAGTCCTATACAGCATGTAGCAACACCTGTTAATAGCTGTAGTCCTATACAGCATGTAGCAACACCTGTTAATAGCTGTAGTCCTATACAGCATAATAGCAACACCTGTTAATAGCTGTAGTCCTATACAGCATATAGCAACACCTGTTAATAGCTGTAGTCCTATACAGCATATAGCAACACCTGTTAATAGCTGTAGTCCTATACAGCATGTAGCAACACCTGTTAATAGCTGTAGTCCTGAATACAGCATATAGCAACACCTGTTAATAGCTGTAGTCCTATACAGCATATAGCAACACCTGTTAATAGCTGTAGTCCTATACAGCATATAGCAACACCTGTTAATAGCTGTAGTCCTATACAGCATGTAGCAACACCTGTTAATAGCTGTAGTCCTATACAGCATGTAGCAACACCTGTTAATAGCTGTAGTCCTATACAGCACATAGCAACACCTGTTAATAGCTGTAGTCCTATACAGCACATAGCAACACCTGTTAATAGCTGTAGTCCTATACAGCATGTAGCAACACCTGTTAATAGCTGTAGTCCTATACAGCACGTAGCAACACCTGTTAATAGCTGTAGTCCTATACAGCATGTAGCAACACCTGTTAATAGCTGTAGTCCTATACAGCATGTAGCAACACCTGTTAATAGCTGTAGTCCTATACAGCATATAGCAACACCTGTTAATAGCTGTAGTCCTATACAGCATGTAGCAACACCTGTTAATAGCTGTAGTCCTATACAGCATATAGCAACACCTGTTAATAGCTGTAGTCCTATACAGCATATAGCAACACCTGTTAATAGCTGTAGTCCTATACAGCATGTAGCAACACCTGTTAATAGCTGTAGTCCTGAATACAGCATATAGCAACACCTGTTAATAGCTGTAGTCCTATACAGCATATAGCAACACCTGTTAATAGCTGTAGTCCTATACAGCATATAGCAACACCTGTTAATAGCTGTAGTCCTATACAGCATGTAGCAACACCTGTTAATAGCTGTAGTCCTATACAGCATGTAGCAACACCTGTTAATAGCTGTAGTCCTATACAGCACATAGCAACACCTGTTAATAGCTGTAGTCCTATACAGCACATAGCAACACCTGTTAATAGCTGTAGTCCTATACAGCATGTAGCAACACCTGTTAATAGCTGTAGTCCTATACAGCACGTAGCAACACCTGTTAATAGCTGTAGTCCTATACAGCATGTAGCAACACCTGTTAATAGCTGTAGTCCTATACAGCATGTAGCAACACCTGTTAATAGCTGTAGTCCTATACAGCATATAGCAACACCTGTTAATAGCTGTAGTCCTATACAGCATGTAGCAACACCTGTTAATAGCTGTAGTCCTATACAGCATATAGCAACACCTGTTAATAGCTGTAGTCCTATACAGCATATAGCAACACCTGTTAATAGCTGTAGTCCTATACAGCATGTAGCAACACCTGTTAATAGCTGTAGTCCTATACAGCATATAGCAACACCTGTTAATAGCTGTAGTCCTATACAGCATGTAGCAACACCTGTTAATAGCTGTAGTCCTATACAGCATATAGCAACACCTGTTAATAGCTGTAGTCCTATACAGCATTTAGCAACACCTGTTAATAGCTGTAGTCCTATACAGCATGTAGCAACACCTGTTAATAGCTGTAGTCCTATACAGCATGTAGCAACACCTGTTAATAGCTGTAGTCCTATACAGCATATAGCAACACCTGTTAATAGCTGTAGTCCTATACAGCATTTAGCAACACCTGTTAATAGCTGTAGTCCTATACAGCATATAGCAACACCTGTTAATAGCTGTAGTCCTATACAGCATGTAGCAACACCTGTTAATAGCTGTAGTCCTATACAGCACGTAGCAACACCTGTTAATAGCTGTAGTCCTATACAGCATGTAGCAACACCTGTTAATAGCTGTAGTCCTGAATACAGCATATAGCAACACCTGTTAATAACAGTAGTCCTATACAGCATATAGCAACACCTGTTAATAGCTGTAGTCCTATACAGCATGTAGCAACACCTGTTAATAGCTGTAGTCCTATACAGCATATAGCAACACCTGTTAATAGCTGTAGTCCTATACAGCATATAGCAACACCTGTTAATAGCTGTAGTCCTATACAGCATATAGCAACACCTGTTAATAGCTGTAGTCCTATACAGCATATAGCAACACCTGTTAATAGCTGTAGTCCTATACAGCATGTAGCAACACCTGTTAATAGCTGTAGTCCTATACAGCATGTAGCAACACCTGTTAATAGCTGTAGTCCTATACAGCATATAGCAACACCTGTTAATAGCTGTAGTCCTATACAGCATATAGCAACACCTGTTAATAGCTGTAGTCCTATACAGCATGTAGCAACACCTGTTAATAGCTGTAGTCCTATACAGCATGTAGCAACACCTGTTAATAGCTGTAGTCCTATACAGCATATAGCAACACCTGTTAATAGCTGTAGTCCTATACAGCATATAGCAACACCTGTTAATAGCTGTAGTCCTATACAGCATATAGCAACACCTGTTAATAGCTGTAGTCCTATACAGCATGTAGCAACACCTGTTAATAGCTGTAGTCCTATACAGCATATAGCAACACCTGTTAATAGCTGTAGTCCTATACAGCATATAGCAACACCTGTTAATAGCTGTAGTCCTATACAGCATATAGCAACACCTGTTAATAGCTGTAGTCCTATACAGCATATAGCAACACCTGTTAATAGCTGTAGTCCTATACAGCATATAGCAACACCTGTTAATAGCTGTAGTCCTATACAGCATATAGCAACACCTGTTAATAGCTGTAGTCCTATACAGCATATAGCAACACCTGTTAATAGCTGTAGTCCTATACAGCATATAGCAACACCTGTTAATAGCTGTAGTCCTATACAGCATATAGCAACACCTGTTAATAGCTGTAGTCCTATACAGCATATAGCAACACCTGTTAATAGCTGTAGTCCTATACAGCATGTAGCAACACCTGTTAATAGCTGTAGTCCTATACAGCATGTAGCAACACCTGTTAATAGCTGTAGTCCTATACAGCACGTAGCAACACCTGTTAATAGCTGCAGCATTTATATTTATTTTAAACTGCAAAACCCTTACGCACCACAGCACATTATTTACCAGGGGTGTGCTGGCCTGCTATCCCTTACGCTCCACAGCACGTTATATACCAGGGGTTGGCTGGCCTGCTCAGTCACTGGTTTACTTTTTACAAAGCCATTTAGGGTTTACTACCATTCTATTTGGGGATGTTTTATTCTTCAGAAACGTGGTGGGTGCTCTCTGTTCCAAATCTCTGAACTGAATTTGGTAAAAGGGCTTTCATGTACTCTGAGCCATCGGCTTGGAACGCCTTACAAAACAGTTTTAAACTGGAAGAACTTGTCCCCGGGTTGGTGTTTTTTAAATAATTGATGGAGGACTTTGAGGCTGATTCCTTGACCTGTCAATGTTTTTCATTTGCTGTTTCATTTTACATTTAAGTCATTTAGCAAACGCTCTTATCTAGAGTGAGTGCATACATTATTTTTTATTTTTTTTTCATACTGGCCCCCCGTGGGAATCAAACCCACAACCCTGGCGTTGCAAACGCCATGCTCTACCAACTGAGCTACATCCCTGCCGGCCATTCCCTCCCCTACCCCGGACGACGCTGGGCCAATTGTGCGCCGCCCCATGGGTCTCCCGGTCGCGGCCGGCTACGACAGGAGTCTACAGGAGTTTCATGATTTTGTTATACTCCTGTGATTTCTATGTTGTTTACTAGATGACCTGTGGTTGTTCATGGTGTCTGTCTGTAATTGTGTAATGACTTGGTGCTGCCTATCTTGGTCAGGACGCTCTTGAAAAAGAGATGAGCCCTTCCTGGGTAAATAAAGGTTAAAATATATAAAATAAATAAAATATTAGGTCACTAACAAAGTTTATTGTTTAGTGCAAAAAATGAATAAAGGATCCAGCTATGGTGGTAATTGGTGTCATGTCTGACTTCTGCAGTCCATGTGCTAGCTAGCAGTTCATCCCAAAGGTGTTCAATGGGGTTGAGGTCAGGGCTCCGTGCAGGCCAGTCAAGTTCTTCCACACCGATCTCGACAAACCATTCCTGTATGGACCTCGCTTTGTGCACGGGGGGCATTGTCATGCTGAAACAGGAAAGGGCCTTCCCCAAACTGTTGCCACAAAGTTGGAAGCACAGAATCTTCTAGCATGTCATTGTATGCTGTAGCGTTAAGATTTCCCTTCACTGGAACTAAGGGGCCCTAGCCCAAACCATGAAAAACAGCCCCAGACCATTATTCCTCCTCCATCAAACTTTACAGTTGGCACTATGCATTGGGGCAGGTAGCGTTCTCCTGGCATCCGCCAAACCCAGATTCGTCCGTCGGACTGCCAGATGTTGAAGTGTGATTCATCACTCCAGAGAACGCATTTCCACTGCTCTAGAGTCCAATGGTGGCGAGCTTTACACCACTCCAGCCGACGCTTGGCATTGCGCATGGTGATCTTAGGCTTGTGTGCGGCTGCTCGGCCATGGAAACCCATTTCATGTAGCGGCCGACGAACAGTTATTGTGCTGACGTTGCTTCCAGAGGTAGTTTGGAACTCGGTAGTGAGAGTTGCAACCGAGGACAGACGATTTTTACGAGCTACGTACTTCAGCACTCGGCGGTCCCGTTCTGTGAGCTTGTGTGGCCTACCACTTCACGGCTGAGCCGTTGTTGCTCCTAGACGTTTCCACTTCATAATAACAGCACTTACAGTTGACCGGGGCAGCTCTAGCAGGGCAGAAATTTGACGAACTGACTTGTTGGAAAGGTGGCGTCCTATGACAGTGCCATGTTGAAAGTCACTGAGCTCTTCAGTAAGGCCATTCTACTGACAATGTTTGTCTATGGAGATTGCATGGCTGTGTGCTCGATTTTATACAACTGTCAGCAACGGTGTGGCTGAAATAGCTGAATCCACTAATTTGAAGGGGTGTCCACATACTTTTGTATATCTAGTATACTGTATCATACACCAAATCATGAAGGTACCGATATAATTTGTTCCCTTCTGCAGTGACACAGTACTCATATGTTGTCACTGGATTAAAATAGACGTCTTAACAGAGACCTAAATATCACCTTCCAGCAATCTGAGATGTCATGCCCTAGTCATGATATAAAGCCCTGGACATGTCACCTCAGCCCTAGTCATGATATAAAGCCCTGGACATGTTACCTCAGCCCCAGTCATGATATAAAGCCCTGGACATGTCACCTCAGCCCTAGTCATGACATAAAGCCCTGGACATGTCACCTCATCCCTAGTCATGACATAAAGCCCTGGACATGTCACCTCAGCCCTAGTCATGATATAAAGCCCTGGACATGTCACCTCAGCCCTAGTCATGATATAAAGCCCTGGACATGTCACCTCAGCCCTAGTCATGATATAAAGCCCTGGACATGTCACCTCAGCCCCAGTCATGATATAAAGCCCTGGACATGTCACCTCAGCCCCAGTCATGATATAAAGCCCTGGATATGTCACCTCAGCCCTAGTCATGATATAAAGCCCTGGACATGTCACCTCAGCCCTAGTCATGATATAAAGCATTTGACATGTCACCTCAGCCCTAGTCATGATATAAAGCCCTGGACATGTCACCTCAGCCCTAGTCATGATATGAAGCCCTGGACATGTCACCTCAGCCCCAGTCATGATATAAAGCCCTGGACATGTCACCTCAGCCCTAGTCATGACATAAAGCCCTGGACATCAATCAATCAATCAATTTTATTTTATATAGCCCTTCTTACATCAGCTAATATCTCGAAGTGCTGTACAGAAACCCAGCCTAAAACCCCAAACAGCTAGTAATGCAGGTGTAGAAGCACGGTGGCTAGGAAAAACTCCCTAGAAAGGCGAAAACCTAGGAAGAAACCTAGAGAGGAACCAGGCTATGAGGGGTGGCCAGTCCTCTTCTGGCTGTGCCGGGTGGAGATTATAACAGAACCATGCCAAGATGTTCAAAAATGTTCATAAGTGACAAGCATGGTCAAATAATAATCAGGAATAAATCTCAGTTGGCTTTTCATAGCCGATCATTAAGAGTTGAAAACAGCAGGTCTGGGACAGGTAGGGGTTCCATAACCGCAGGCAGAACAGTTGAAACTGGAATAGCAGCAAGGCCAGGCGGACTGGGGACAGCAAGGAGTCACCACGGCCGGTAGTCCCGACGTATGGTCCTAGGGCTCAGGTCTCTCAGTTGGCTTTTCATAGCCGATCATTAAGAGTTGAAAACAGCAGGTCTGGGACAGGTAGGGGTTTCGTAGCCGCAGGCAGAACAGTTGAAACTGGAATAGCAGCAAGGCCAGGCGGACTGGGGACAGCAAGGTGTCATCATGCCCGGTAGTCCTGACGTATGGTCCTAGGGCTCAGGTTCTCAGAGAGAAAGAGAGAACGAGAGAATTAGAGAGAGCATACTTAAATTCACACAGGACACTGGATAAGACAGGAGAAGTACTCCAGGTATAACCAACTATCCCCAGCCCCCCGACACATAAACTACTGCAGCATAAATACTGGAGGCTGAGACAGGAGCGGTCCGGAGACACTGTGGCCCCATCCGAAGAAACCCCCGGACAGGGCCAAACAGGAAGGATATAACCCCACCCACTCCGCCAAAGCACAGCCCCCGCACCACTAGAGGGATATCCCCAACCACCAACTTACAATCCTGAGACAAGGCCGAGTATAGCCCACAGAGGTCTCCACCACAGCACAAACCAAGGGGGGGGCGCCAACCCAGACAGGAAGATCACGTCAGTAACTCAACCCACTCAAGTGACGCACCCCTCCCAGGGACGGCATGAAAGAGCACCAGCAAGCCAGTGACTCAGCCCCTGCAACAGGGTTAGAGGCAGAGAACCCCAGTGGAGAGGGGAACCGGCCTGGCAGAGACAGCAAGGGCTGTTCGTTGCTCCAGCCTTTCCGTTCACCTTCACACTCCTGGGCCAGACTACACTCAATCATATGACCTACTGAAGAGATAAGTCTTCAGTAAAGACTTAAAGGTTGAGACCGAGTCTGCGTCTCTCACATGGGTAGGCAGACTGTTCCATAAAAATGGAGATCTATAGGAGAAAGCCCTGCCTCCCGCTGTTTGCTTAGAAATTCTAGGGACAATTAGGAGGCCTGCGTCTTGTGACCGTAGCGTACGTATTGGTATGTACGGCAGGACCAACTCGGAAAGATAGGTAGGAGCAAGCCCATGTAACGCTTTATAGGTTAACAGTAAAACCTTGAAATCAGCCCTTGCCTTAACAGGAAGCCAGTGTAGGGAAGCTAGCACTGGAGTAATATGATCAAATTTCTTGGTTCTAGTCAGGATTCTAGCAGCCGTATTTAGCACTAACTGAAGTTTATTTAGTGCTTTATCCGGGTAGCCGGAAAATAGAGCATTGCAGTAGTCTAACCTAGAAGTAACAAATGCATGGATTAATTTTTCTGCATCATTTTTGGACAGAAAATTTCTGATTTTTGCAATGTTACGTAGATGGAAAAAAGCTGTCCTTGAAACAGTCTTGATATGTTCGTCAAAAGAGAGATCAGGGTCAAGAGTAACGCCGAGGTCCTTCACAGTTTTATTTGAGACGACTTTACAACCATCAAGATGAATTGTCAGATTTAACAGAAGATCTCTTTGTTTCTTGGGACCTAGAACAAGCATCTCTGTTTTGTCCGAGTTTAAAAGTAAAAAGTTTTCAGCCATCCACTTCCTTATGTCTGAAACACAGGCTTCTAGCGAGGGCAATTTTGGGGCTTCACCATGTTTCATTGAAATGTACAGCTGTGTGTCATCCGCATAGCAGTGAAAGTTAACATTATGTTTTCGAATAACATCCCCAAGAGGTAAAATATATAGTGAAAACAATAGTGGTCCTAAAACGGAACCTTGAGGAACACCGAAATGTACAGTTGATTTGTCGGAGGACAGACCATTCACAGAGACAAACTGATATCTTTCCGACAGGTAGGATCTAAACCAGGCCAGAACTTGTCCGTGTAGACCAATTTGGGTTTCCAGTCTCTCCAAAAGAATGTGGTGATCGATGGTGTCAAAGGCAGCACTAAGGTCTAGTAGCACGAGGACAGATGCAGAGCCTCGGTCTGACGCCATTAAAAGGTCATTTACCACCTTCACAAGTGCAGTCTCAGTGCTATGATGGGGTCTAAAACCAGACTGAAGCATTTCGTATACATTGTTTGTCTTCAGAAAGGCAGTGAGTTGCTGCGCAACAGCTTTTTCTAAAATTTTTGAGAGGAATGGAAGATTCGATATAGGCCGATAGTTTTTTATATTTTCCGGGTCAAGGTTTGGCTTTTTCAAGAGAGGCTTTATCACTGCCACTTTTAGTGAGTTTGGTACACATCCGGTGGATAGAGAGCTGTTTATTATGTTCAACATAGGAGGGCCAAGCACAGGAAGCAGCTCCTTCAGCAGTTTAGTAGGAATAGGATCCAGTATGCAGCTTGAAGGTTTAGAGGCCATGATTATTTTCATCATTGTGTCAAGAGATATAGTACTAAAACACTTAAGTGTCTCTCCCGATCCCAGGCCCTCGCAGAGCTGTGCAGATCCAGGACAGCTAAGCCCTGGAGGAATACGCAGATTCAAAGAGGAGTCCGTAATTTGCTTTCTAATGGTCATGATCTTTTCCTCAAAGAAGTTCATGAATTTATCACTGCTAAAGTGAAAGCCATCCTCTCTTGGGGAATGCTGCTTTTTAGTTAGCTTTGCAACAGTATCAAAAAGAAATTTTGGATTGTTCTTATTTTCCTCGATTAAGTTGGAAAAGTAGGATGATCGAGCAGCAGTGAGGGCTCTTCGGTACTGCACGGTACTGTCTTTCCAAGCTAGTCGGAAGACTTCCAGTTTGGTGTGGCGCCATTTCCGTTCCAATTTCCTGGAAGCTTGCTTCAAAGCTCGGGTATTTTCTGTATACCAGGGAGCTAGTTTCTTATGACAAATGTTTTTCGTTTTTAGGGGTGCAACTGCATCTAGGGTATTGCGCAAGGTTAAATTGAGTTCCTCAGTTAAGTGGTTAACTGATTTTTGTCCTCTGACGTCCTTGGGTAGGCAGAAGGAGTCTGGAAGGGCATCAATGAATTTTTGTGTTGTTTGAGAATTTATAGCACGACTTTTGATGCTCCTTGGTTGGGGTCTGAGCAGATTATTAGTTGCGATTGCAAATGTAATAAAATGGTGGTCCGATAGTCCAGGATTTTGTGGAAAAACATTAAGATCTACAACATTTATTCCATGGGACAAAACTAGGTCCAGAGTATGACTGTGGCAGTGAGTAGGTCCAGAGACATGTTGGACAAAACCCACTGAGTCGATAATGGCTCCGAAAGACTTTTGGAGTGGGTCTGTGGACTTCTCCATGTGAATATTAAAATCACCAAAAATTAGAATATGATCTGCTATGACTACAAGGTCTGATAGGAATTCAGGAAACTCAGAGAGGAACGCTGTATATGGCCCAGGAGGCCTGTAAACAGTAGCTATAAAAAGTGATTGAGTAGGCTGCATAGATTTCATGACTAGAAGCTCAAAAGATGAAAACGCCATTTTTTTTTTTTGTAAATTGAAATTTGCTATCGTAAATGTTAGCAACACCTCCGCCTTTGCGGGATGCACGGGGAATATGGTCACTAGTGTAACCAGGAGGTGAGGCCTCATTTAACACAGCAAATTCATCAGGCTTAAGCCATGTTTCAGTCAGGCCAATCACATCAAGATTATGATCAGTGATTAGTTCATTGACTATGACTGCCTTTGAAGTGAGGGATCTAACATTAAGTAACCCTATTTTGAGATGTGAGGTATCACGATCTCTTTCAATAATGGCAGGAATGGAGGAGGTCTTTATCCTAATAAGATTGCTAGGGTGAACACCGCCATGTTTAGTTTTGCCCAACCTAGGTCGAGGCACAGACACAGTCTCAATGGGTATGGCTGAGCTGACTACACTGACTGTGCTATTGGCAGACTCCACTAAGCTGGCAGGTTGGCTAACAGCCTGCTGCCTGGCCTGCACCCTATTTCACTGTGGGGCTAGAGGAGTTAGAGCCCTATCTATGTTGGTAGATAAGAGGAGAGCACCCCTCCAGCTAGGATGGAGTCCGTCACTCCTCAGCAGGTCAGGCTTGGTCCTGTTTGTGGGTGAGTCCCAGAAAGAGGGCCAATTATCCACAAATGTTATCTTTTGGGAGGGGCAGAAAACAGTTTTCAACCAGCGATTAAGTGCTGAGACTCTGCTGTAGAGCTCGTCACTTCCCCTAACTGGGAGGGGGCCAGAGACAATTACTCGATGCCGACACATCTTTCTAGCTGATTTACACGCTGAAGCTATGTTGCACTTGGTGACCTCTGACTGTTTCATCCTAACATCGTTGGTGCCGACGTGGATAACAATATCTCTATACTCTCTACACTCGCCAGTTTTAGCTTTAGCCAGCACCATCTTTAGATTAGCCTTAACGTCGGTAGCCCTGCCCCCTGGTAAACAGTGTATGATCGCTGGGTGATTCGTTTTAAGTCTAATACTGCGGGTAATGGAGTCGCCAATGACTAGGGTTTTCAATTTGTCAGAGCTAATGGTGGGAGCCTTCGGCGTCTCAGACCCCGTAACGGGAGGAGTAGAGACTAGAGAAGACTCAGACTCAGACTCCGACTCGCTACATAATGGGGAAAACCGGTTGAAGGTTTCTGTCGGCTGAATGAGCGACACCGGTTGAGCATTCCAACAGTATTTCCCTCCAGAAGCCATGAGAAAGTTGTCCGGCTGCGGGGACTGTGCGGGGGGATTTATACTAACGTTACTGTCTGTACTTACTGGTGGCACAGACGCTGTTTCTTCCTTTCCTACACTGAAATTACCCTTGCCTAACGATTGCGTCTGAAGCTGGGCTTGTAGCACAGCTATTCTCGCCGTAAGGCGATCGTTCTCCTGTATATTATGAGTACAGCGACTGCAATTAGAAGACATCATGTTAATGTTACTACTTAGCTTCGGCTGTTGAAGATGTTGATGAACCATGTCCAGATAAAGCGTCCGGAGTGAAAAAGTTGAATAAGGGAAAAAAGTTGCGATGGAAAAAAGGAAAATAACGTAAAGTTGGCAGCTAAAACGCACAGGAAAATGACTCTTCTGTCTCGGGATAAACGTCCGGGGTGAAAAAGTTTAACGAAAAAAGATGAGTGAGGACAAAACTAAAAAGTTGGTAAATTTGTTGAACACAGAGATTGATTAAACGTTTATTAAAAGTAAAACGTGAATAGTTTGGCAGGTAGCCAAGTAGCAACAAACAGCACAGCAGCACGGAGACAATGTCACCTCAGCCCTAGTCATGATATGAAGCCCTGGACATGTCACCTCAGCCCCAGTCATGATATAAAGCCCTGGACATGTCACCTCAGCCCTAGTCATGACATAAAGCCCTGGACATGTCACCTCAGCCCTAGTCATGATATAAAGCCCTGGACATGTCACCTCAGCCCTAGTCATGATATGAAGCCCTGGACATGTCACCTCAGCCCCAGTCATGATATAAAGCCCTGGACATGTCACCTCAGCCCTAGTCATGATATAAAGCCCTGGACATGTCACCTCAGCCCTAGTCATGATATAAAGCCCTGGACATGTCACCTCAGCCCTAGTCATGATATAAAGCCCTGGACATGTCACCTCAGCCCTAGTCATGACATAAAGCCCTGGACATGTCACCTCAGCCCTAGTCATGATATAAAGCCCTGGACATGTCACCTCAGCCCTAGTCATGACATAAAGCCCTGGACATGTCACCTCAGCCCTAGTCATAACATAAAGCCCTGGACATGTCACCTCAGCCCTAGTCATGATATAAAGCCCTGGACATGTCACCTCAGCCCTAGTCATGACATAAAGCCCTGGACATGTCACCTCAGCCCTAGTCATGATATAAAGCCCTAGTCATGATATGAAGCCAGTTGTCCTTCTTGCCATGGATACTGTCTCTAAACATTGACAGATGACATCATTTCTGGACACAGCCACCCATCACACTTCTATCAGACCAAGGCTGCTTCCCAAATGGCACCCTATCCCCTATATAGTGCATAGTGCACTACTTTTGACCAGAGCCACGGGGTGCCATTTGGGACACACCCTAAACCTGAAGCCACCATGGCAGCCGCCATGTTGTGTTGTGAGTATAGAAGGCAGGGCCAGACAGCCACCATGTTGTGTTGTGAGTGTAGAAGGCAGGGCCAGACAGCCACCATGTTGTGTTGTGAGTGTAGAAGGCAGGGCCAGACAGCCACCATGTTGTGTTGTGAGTGTAGAAGGCAGGAACAGACAGCCACCATGTTGTGTTGTGAGTGTAGAAGGCAGGGCCAGGCAGCCACCATGTTGTGTAGTGAGTGTAGAAGGCAGGGCCAGACAGCCACCATGTTGTGTTGTGAGTGTAGAAGGCAGGGCCAGACAGCCACCATGTTGTGTTGTGAGTGTAGAAGGCAGGGCCAGACAGCCACCATGTTGTGTTGTGAGTGTAGAAGGCAGGGCCAGGCAGCCACCATGTTGTGTAGTGAGTGTAGAAGGCAGGACCAGACAGCCACCATGTTGTGTTGTGAGTGTAGAAGGCAGGGCCAGACAGCCACCATGTTGTGTTGTGAGTGTAGAAGGCAGGGCCAGACAGCCACCATGTTGTGTTGTGAGTGTAGAAGGCAGGGCCAGGCAGCCACCATGTTGTGTTGTGAGTGTAGAAGGCAGGGCCAGACAGCCACCATGTTGTGTAGTGAGTGTAGAAGGCAGGGCCAGACAGCCGCCATGTTGTGTAGTGAGTGTAGAAGGCAGGGCCAGACAGCCACCATGTTGTGGTGTGAGTGTAGAAGGCAGGGCCAGACAGCCACCATGTTGTGGTGTGAGTGTAGAAGGCAGGGCCAGATTAAAGGGAACAACAGTCCCCTGAGACAGAGACTTTAAGTAAAAGTGATTATCTCCCACATCCTAAAACTATGGACCACTTTCCACCGTGACCTTCGGACGAGTCCCAGGATGAAATTGGATGATCGGTCCATGGGACACTAGAAGCAATCTTCTAGATCCGTTTCCCTGACTTCTGATCCCTGCTCTGCTCTGATGTAGCTTGGCCAATCACCACGACCGATACTGTGATCATTAAATGCCTCAGTGTGTCAACAGCAACATGATCACTTATTTGTAGTCAGATATTAAAGATGGTATTTGAGGAAGATTGCCTCCCGACTGGACCCTTCAGAAAATTAAGCACTTGACTGTGTCAATGTGTACTATGTGCATGTATCCCAAAATGGCAGCCTGTTCACTACTTTTGTAGTGCACTATATAGGGTATAGGGTGCCATTTGGCAAGCACACTGACTCATACACAATGTATAGATGTATGTGACGGAAGATGCATTAGTCACACAGAAGGATCTGGTGGATCATCTAATCCTAAAGCGATCCCACTCTGAGGATGTGTCCCAAATGGCAGCCTATTCCCTACATAGTGCACTACTTTTATCCCATTTGGGCTCCGGTAAAAAGCAGTGCGCTACATAGGGAATAGGCTGCCATCTGGAATTAGAGTCTGATTGCAAATTCAAGACCCGTGGTCAGACAGATTGCACGTAATCGACATACATTTCGCCATTGCAGCGCTCAGGACAAAAATATTCCAGCTCTAATTGAATGACGTCATATGTTCATTCTCAATTCGTCAAATTAGGTACATTTCCACCATGTTAAAGCGTACATTTTAAACATCATGATTTAATCTTTAGACCAATGTCTGCATATAATTGTCATATAATTGTCAGAAGTTTGCATAGCAAAATACAAATATTCTACCACTAATTGACTGACATTTACTGACATAATTACAAGGTTTTACTTTCAATTCTTCAAATGATATCTATTTCAAAGATAGCATACATTTAGCAGATAGTTCTACACATCATATTTGATCAAAAGGTAATTATTTTGGATATTACATTTTACATTACATTTTACATTTTTATCATTTAGCAGACGCTCTTATCCAGAGCGACTTACAGTTAGTGAATACATGTTTATTTTTTTTTATTTTTTTATTTTTTATTTTTTTATACTGCCCCCCCATGGGAATCGAACCCACAACCCTGGCGTTGCAAACGCCATGCTCTATGAACTGAGCTACATCCCTGCCGGCCATTCCCTCCCCTACCCAGGACGACGCTGGGCCAATTGTGCGCCGCCCATGAGTCTCCCGGTCGCGGCCGGCTACGACAGAGCCTGGATTCGAACCAGGATCTCTAGTGTCACAGTTAGCACTGCGATGCAGTGCCTTAGACCACTGCGCCACTCAGGATATAATTGGGTGTGTCAACAAACTGAAAGAGATTGTGGCTGTAAGATGGTGACAGGTGACAGAGAGGAATGAATAAACCATCACTATGTTGTGATCTGTGTGCTTAGAGCTGTGTTCAGGGTCTGTGTCCCAAATGGCAACCTATTCTCTATATAGGGTGTCATTTAGGACTCAAGACATTAGTGTCACTTCAGAGCTGAAATTATTAATAATTCTATCCTAGGACGTTTCTCTTTCTGTCAATTTATTAAAGTATAAACCTGAGTGAAACTCTTAATTGCAGGATTGCCTGAATAATCGTTTGGGAGACGCCAGGGCGCTGTCACGATGTCTGGTGTGTGTGTGTGTGTGTGTGTGTGACAACTATAATTTGATCCCAGTGCTTGGCAGTGTGTTGTTGAAATGCTCTTCAGTGTCTGCTGTCCTGGTAATAACAGTATCATTAGAACAGATGCTATAAAAGGGCTGGAGCTAAGGGTTGGAGCTAAGGGTTGGAGCTAAGGGCTGGAGCTAAGGGCTGGAGCTAAGGGCTGGGGCTAAGGGCTGGAGCTAAGGGCTGGAGCTAAGGGCTGGAGCTAAGGGCTGGAGCTAAGGGTTGGAGCTAAGGGCTGGAGCTAAGGGTTGGAGCTAAGGGTTGGAGCTAAGGGTTGGAGCTAAGGGCTGGAGCTAAGGGCTGGGGCTAAGGGCTGGAGCTAAGGGCTGGAGCTAAGGGCTGGAGCTAAGGGTTGTAGATAAGGCTTTGCTGCTATAACAGCCTCCACTCTTCTGGGAAGGCTTTCCACTAGATGTTGGAATATTGTGGGGACTTGCTTCTATTCAGCCACAAGAGCATTAGTGAGGTCGTGCTCTGATGTTGGGCGATTAGGCCTGGCTCGCAGTCGGCGTTCCAATTCATCCCAAAGGTGTTCGATGGAGTTGAGGTCAGGGCTCTGTGCAGGCCAGTCAAGTTCTTCCACACCGATCTCGACAAACCGTTTCTGTAAGGATCTTGGTTTGTGCACGGGGGCATTTCCATGCTGAAACAAGAAAGGGACTTCCCAAACTGTTGCCACAAAGTTGGAAGCACAGAATCGTCTAGAATGTAATTGTATGCTGTAGCATTAAGATCCTTCACTGGAACTAAGGGGCCTAGCCCAAAACATTAAAAACTGCCCCAGACCATTATTCCTCCTCCACCAAACTTTACAGTTGGAACTGTACCATGGAAACCCATTTCATGAAGCTCCCGACGAACAGTTCTTGTGCTGATGTTGCTTCCAGAGGCAGTTTGGAACTCGGTAGTGAGTGTTGCAACCGAGGACAGACGATTTTTAAACGCTACGCGCTTCAGCACTCGGATGTCCCATTCTGGGAGCTTGTGTGGTCCACCAGTTCGCGGCTGAGCCGTTGTTGCTCCTAGACGTTTCCACTTCGCAATAACAGCACTTACAGTTGACCGGGGCAGCTCCAGCAGGACAGACATTTTGACTAACTGACTTGTGCCACGTTGAAAGTCACTGAGCTCTTCAGTAAGGCCATCCTACTGCCAATGTTTAGTATATGGAGATTGCATGGCGGTTGATTTTATACACCTGTCAGCAATGGCTGAAATAGCCGAATCTACTAATTTGAATGCGTGTCCACATACTTTTGGATATATATTGTAGTGTATTCAACCCCTCTCAACTATCTTCATACTTCCATTATTTTTGTTTTTTTACCTGTACCGGTTACCTTAAGACGAGTCCTTTGATACTTGTGGGGTTCGTAGAGCAAAACGAAAATGTGTTCGTGAGAGTCTCCCCTTTCCATAGAGGGGAAACCATTGGGACGCTACAGACAGTAGGTCAAACCGTTCAAACTCTGCAGACGTTTACGTGAGAAGAACGATTTGCGGGAGGTGTCATGGTCGACAAACAGCGCTCCAGCTCTGCCACCTTTCACCGCAGATGAGGAAGTGCGACACTGGCGGATGCGGTGGATTGAGACTCAGCCAATGCAAAAAATATATCTCTAGCTTAAACTGAAGGATTTTGATGGGGATCGCACTGCTTTGCTTCATCTTGGCCAGGTCGCAGTTGTAAATGAGAACTTGTTCTCAACTGGTTTACCTGGATAAATAAAGGGGAAATAAAATAAAGTAGAAGTGCTTATATTATTCCGCATATTATTCATCAATTGTGGGAATAAATTAAGATATGCAAGATTTTTTTATATATATATTTAAATAACTAGATGCAGTAGAACCGAGTCGAAGGTGTTGGCAATGATGTTGGCTGTGGATCTGGTTCTGTTCTGTATCCTAGGATGTGGTCTTTTTAAAGGACGGGCCCCTATCTCTTAAAGGTCCTAGTATCCATGTGGTCTTTTTAAAGGACGGGCCCCTATCTCTTAAAGGTCCTAGGATCCATATGCTCTTTTTAAAGGACGGGCCCCTATCTCTTAAAGGTCCTAGTATCCATGTGGTATTTTTAAAGGACAAGCCCCTATCTCTTAAAGGTCCTAGTATCCATATACTCTTTTTAAAGGACGGGCCCCTATCTCTCAGCCAGTCACTGGGAGGACAACCCAACTAGGGATGAGGGGAGGTTTTAGCGGGTGGAATGGTGGAGGACAGTTAAAGGTTTACTTAGTTACAGCTACAGTATGCTTAGCAGTGTAAATATTATGGTACAGAGACAGTATGCTTAGCAGTGTAAATATTATGGTACAGCTACAGTATGCTTAGCAGTGTAAATATTATGGTACAGCGACAGTATGCTTAGCAGTGTAAATATTATGGTACAGCGACAGTATGCTTAGCAGTGTAAATATTATGGTACAGCGACAGTATGCTTAGCAGTGTAAATATTATGGTACAGCTACAGTATGCTTAGCAGTGTAACTATTATGGTACAGCTACAGTATGCTTAGCAGTGTAAATATTATGGTACAGCGATAGTATGCTTAGCAGTGTAAATATTATGGTACTGCGACAGTATGCTTAGCAGTGTAAATATTATGGTACAGCGACAGTATGCTTAGCAGTGTAAATATTATGGTACAGCGACAGTATGCTTAGCAGTGTAAATATTATGGTACAGCGACAGTATGCTTAGCAGTGTAAATATTATGGTACAGTGACAGTATGCTTAGCAGTGTAAATATTATGGTACAGCTACAGTATGCTTCTCAGTGTAAATATTATGGTACAGCGACAGTATGCTTAGCAGTGTAAATATTATGGTACAGTGACAGTATGCTTAGCAGTGTAAATATTATGGTACAGCTACAGTATGCTTAGCAGTGTAAATATTATGGTACAGTGACAGTATGCTTAGCAGTGTAAATATTATGGTACAGCAACAGTATGCTTAGCAGTGTAAATATTATGGTACAGCGACAGTATGCTTAGCAGTGTAAATATTATGGTACAGCTACAGTATGCTTAGCAGTGTAAATATTATGGTACAGCTACAGTATGCTTAGCAGTGTAAATATTATGGTACAGCTACAGTATGCTTAGCAGTGTAAATATTATGGTACAGCTACAGTATGCTTAGCAGTGTAAATATTATGGTACAGCTACAGTATATGGACACTCAATTATCATGGTACTTAATGGTTTACAAACATATATTATGGTAAGTATAATCAAAACTTGTACCTAATTATGGTAAGTGGTGAAATAACTACAGTGGGGAAAAAAAGTATTTAGTCAGCCACCAATTGTGCAAGTTCTCCCACTTAAAAAGATGAGAGAGGCCTGTAATTTTCACCATAGGTACACGTCAACTATGATAGACAAAATGAGAAGAAAAAAATCCAGAAAATCACATTGTAGGATTTTTAATGAATTTATTTGCAAATTATGGTGGAAAATAAGTATTTGGTCAATAACAAAAGTTTCTCAATACTTTGTTATATACCCTTTGTTTGCAATGACACAGGTCAAACGTTTTCTGTAAGTCTTCACAAGGTTTTCACACACTGTTGCTGGTATTTTGGCCCATTCCTCCATGCAGATCTCCTCTAGAGCAGTGATGTTTTGGGGCTGTCGCTGGGCAACACAGACTTTCAACTCCCTCCAAAGATTTTCTATGGGGTTGAGATCTGGAGACTGGCTAGGCCACTCCAGGACCTTGAAATGCTTCTTACGAAGCCACTCCTTCGTTGCCCGGGCGGTGTGTTTGGGATCATTGTCATGCTGAAAGACCCAGCCACGTTTCATCTTCAATGCCCTTGCTGATGGAAGGAGGTTTTCACTCAAAATCTCACGATACATGGCCCCATTCATTCTTTCCTTTACACGGATCAGTCGTCCTGGTCCCTTTGCAGAAAAACAGCCCCAAAGCATGATGTTTCCACCCCCATGCTTCACAGTAGGTATGGTGTTCTTTGGATGCAACTCAGCATTCTTTGTCCTCCAAACACGACGAGTTGAGTTTTTACCAAAAAGTTATATTTTTGGTTTCATCTGACCATATGACATTCTCCCAATCCTCTTCTGGATCATCCAAATGCACTCTAGCAAACTTCAGACGGGCCTGGACATGTACTGGCTTAAGCAGATGGACACGTCTGCACTGCAGGATTTGAGTCCCTGGCAGCGTAGTGTGTTACTGATGGTAGGCTTTGTTACTTTGGTCCCAGCTCTCTGCAGGTCATTCACTAGGTCCCCCCGTGTGGTTCTGGGATTTTTGCTCACCGTTCTTGTGATCATTTTGACCCCACGGGGTGAGATCTTGCGTGGAGCCCCAGATCGAGGGAGATTATCAGTGGTCTTGTATGTCTTCCATTTCCTAATAATTGCTCCCACAGTTGATTTCTTCAAACCAAGCTGCTTACCTATTGCAGATTCAGTCTTCCCAGCCTGGTGCAGGTCTACAATTTTGTTTCTGGTGTCCTTTGACAGCTCTTTGGTCTTGGCCACAGTGGAGTTTGGAGTGTGACTGTTTGAGGTTGTGGACAGGTGTCTTTTATACTGATAACAAGTTCAAACAGGTGCCATTAATACAGGTAATGAGTGGAGGACAGAGGAGCCTCTTAAAGAAGAAGTTACAGGTCTGTGAGAGCCAGAAATCTTGCTTGTTTGTAGGTGACCAAATACTTATTTTCCACCATAATTTGCAAATAAATTCATAAAAAATCCTACAATGTGATTTTCTGGATATTTTTTTCTCAATTTGTTTGTCATAGTTGACGTATACCTATGATGAAAATTACAGGCCTCTCTCATCTTTTTAAGTGGGAGAACTTGCACAATTGGTGGCTGACTAAATACTTTTTTCCCCCACTGTATATAGCCAGCTATAGTTAGAATGGCTAAAAGAGAAGGAATATAATATTTATTGTGTATTAGGAAACTCACTCTATACCTTTAGAAGAAGTCGTATGGAAAAGTAAATATGCTATTGGACCAAAAACAGATGTACCTCATTAATCTATATGGTCCAAATAATGATGATCCACGCTTCGTTTAAAATATATATTATTATTTATCGAGCTTACAGGCAGTACATGACTCAGTTATTATGGTGGGAGTTTAAAATACGGTTTTAAGTACCTCAATGGACCGTTAAGGAAATCACACTACAAACTGTCACCCTCATGCACTTAAGGACATCACGAATATGATGGATATAGTGAAACTAATGGATATATGGAGGCTTAAATATCCTGACCTAGTGAGATATACATGGCGGAGACTCATCATGGATATATTGGAACTAGTGGATATATGGAGGCTTAAATATCCTGACCTAGTGAGATATACATGGAGGAGACTCATCATGGATATATTGGAACTAGTGGATATATGGAGGCTTAAATATCCTGACCTAGTGAGATATACCTGGCAGCGGCTCAATCAAGCTAGTCGTCTTGAATACTTTCTTATGTAAGTTTTCGTTGGCACCAAAAGTTAAAAGAGTGTTGATAGGGGACAGAATGCGGTCGGACCATCAAATAATTGGTAACACATTACTCTTACAGAATTTCTGCGAGGGTGAGGATATTGGAAAAAGTAATCAATGTACTGGATGACAAGTTGTTTTTAACCAAGACAGAATAATTTATAACTGACTTTTTCCTACATAACATAGGTACAGCAGATCCCCTTACTTGTATTGGACACTTTTAAATGTGTCTTTAGAGGCAATGCAAGTCAATACTCATCTTTAAAACAAAAACAATTTAGGTCAAAATAGTTAATCTTAACAAAGGAAATAGAGGGACTAACAGTACAGATAGATAGCAATAAAGATTGTAACCTAGAGGCTCAGAATAAGTTAGAGGAAAAACAAAAAGAAATAGAGAAACTTTTTCCAGGAAGATCAAGTGTAATATATTATAAAAAATAAAGTGAACTGGATGGAGTATGGGAAGAAATGCACCAAATATATTTTTTTTATCTTCAACATAAAAATGCTACCAAAAATAATTTACAGAAACTTGTTACAAATGACAGAGTCACGCATGATTCACCAAATAATATTTTGAAAGAGGAAGCAAAGTACTTTAAGCATATGTTTTCATTTTAGTCTCCCCCATCTCCATTAATTGAAGTTACAGTGCCTTGCAAAGTATTCATCCCCCTTGGCGTTTTTCCTATTTTGTTGCATTACAACCTGTAATTTAAATGGATTTTTATTTGGATTTCATCTAATGGACATAAACAAAATAGTCCAAATTGGTGAAGTGAAATGAAAAAAATAACTTGTTTCAAAAAATTCAAAAAAAAAAAAAATTCAAAAGTGGTGCGTGCATATGTATTCACCCCCTTTGCTATGAAGCCCCTAAATAAGATCTGGTGCAACCAATTACCTTCAGAAGTCACATAATTAGTTAAATAAAGTCCACCTGTGTGCAATCTAAGTGTCACATGATCTGTCACATGATCTCAGTATATATACACCTGTTGTGTAAATGAAATGATACAACCCCCCCCCCCCCCCCCCAAAAAAATCCATTTTGGGGGGGGATACTTTCGAAAGCAACTGTAATTGTAAGGATTTATTTTTCTATTAATAGTGTAAAATTAACAACTGTACAAAAAGACTCATGTGAAGGCCAAATTACAGGAAGGAACCTCTCACTTTCGGTTATTTGAAAATGAAATAATCTCCAAAATATCGCTATTTTGAAAACAAGCCATAGCCATAAAATCTCAAATGTGGACTCATCAGACCAAAGGACAGATCTCCACCGGTCTAATGTCCATTGCTCGTGTTTCTTGGCCCAAGCAAGTCTCTTCTTCTTATTGGTGTCCTTTAGTAGTGGTTTCTTTGCAGCAATTTCGACCATGAAGTCCTGATTCACGCAGTCTCCTCTGTTACTTGAACTCTGTGAATAACTTATTTGGGCTGCAATCTGAGGTGCAGTTAACTCTAATGACATTATCCTCTGCAGCAGAGGTAACTCTGGGTCTTCCTTTCCTGTGGCGGTCCTCATGAGAGCCAGTTTCATCATAGCGTTTGATGGTTTTTGCGACTGCACTTGAAGAAACTTTCAAAGTGCCATAATATGGACTTGGTCTTTTACCAAATAAGGCTATCTTCTGTATACCCCCCCTACCTTGTCACAACACAACTGATTGGCTCAAACGCATTAAGAAGGAAAGAAATTCCACAAATTAACTTTTAACAAGGCACACCTGTTAACTACCTCATGAAGCTGGTTGAGAGAATACCAAGAGTGTGCAAAGCTGTCATCAAGGCAAAGTGTGGTTACTTTGAAGAATCTAAAATAGAAAATGTATTTTGATTTGTTTAACGCTTTTTTGGTCACTAAATGATTCCATATGTGTTATTTCATAGTTTTGATGTCTTCACTATTATTCTACAATGTAGAAAATAGTAAAAATAAAGAAAAACCCTGGAATGAGTAGGTGTGTCAAAACTTTTGACTGGTACTGTATAAATATTTTTTTAATGTATTCAGACCCCTTGACTTTTTCAACATTTTGTTACGTTACAGCCTTATTCTAAAATGGAGTAAATAAAATAAATCCTCATCAATCTACACACAATACCCCATAATGACAAAGCGAAAACAGGTTTTTATAATTTTTTGAAAATGTAAAAAAAAAAATGAAAAAAAAAAAATGAAATACCTTAGTTACACAAGTATTCCGACCCTTTGCTATGAGAAACGAAATCGAGCACAGATCTGGGGAAGGGTACCAAAACAGTTCTGCAGCATTGAAGGTCCCCAAGAACAGTGGCCTCCATCAGTCTTAAATGGAAGATATTTGGAACCACCAAGACTCTTCCTAGAGCTGGCCGCCCGGCCAAACTAAGAAATCGGGGGATAAGGGCTTTGGTCAGGGAGGTGATCCCTACGGTGAAGAATGGTGGTGGCAGCATCATGCTGTGGGGATGTTTTTCAGTGGCAGGTACTGGGAGACTAGTCAGGATCGAGGCAAAGATGAACGGAGCAAAGTACAGAGAGATCCTTGATGAAAACCTAATCCAGAGCGTTCAGGACCTCAGCCTGGTGCGAAGGTTCACCTTCTTGTAAAAAAACAACAACACCACCAACATCACCACACACACACGCAACGCACACACACACACACACACACACACACACACACACACACACACACACACACAAACACACAGAGATGTGGGGCCGGTGAGAGGCCAGTGAGGGGCCGATGGGCCGTTGGAGGTGAGGGTCCGGTGAGGGAACGCAGTTATACGGCTTAGCCCTCGTGCTATCAATCTCAGGCTATCTTAAATCTGCACAGCCAAACCAATCGCCTTGTAGACATTATGGTCCACCCATGTTTCTGTTAAACTGTCAAGAAGACAAAGAGGTTGTACTTTCTATAAAAGCGGAGAGCCAACTCTGTTCGTTAGTCATTTAACTCTGCACTATTTGAGTGATTGTTGATTGCTCCATTTTTGCAAATCTTATGATAAAGTTGCTGTTTGAAGAATCTACGGTCTCTATCTTCCTTCTGGTTAGAATTTCCACAACACACTATCACCGCTGGGCCTTCATTGATCACCTACAACAATCTGCCTTTTAACACCGCTGGGCCTTCATTGCCTGCACAATTGGCCCAGCGTCGTCCAGGGTAGGGGAGGGAATGGCCGGCAGGGATGTAGCTCAGTTGGTAGAGCATGGCGTTTGCAACGCCAGGGTTGTGGGTTCAATTCCCACGGGGGGCCAGTATGAAATAAATACAATAATAAAAAATAAAAATACAAAAAATGAAAATGTATGCACTCACTAACTGTAAGTCGCTCTGGATAAGAGCGTCTGAAAAATGACGTAAATGTAATTGATCATCTACAACCATCAGCCTTTTAACACCAGTACCCCTGGGCCTTCACTGATCATCTACAACCATCAGCCTTTTAACACCCCTGGGCCTTCACTGATCATCTACAACCATCAGCCTTTTAACACCAGTACCCCTGGGCCTTCACTGATCATCCTCAACCATCAGCCTTTTAACACCAGTACACCTGGGCCTTCACTGATCATCTACAACCATCAGCCTTTTAACACCAGTACCCCTGGGTCTTCACTGATCATCTTCAACCATCAGCCTTTTAACACCAGTACACCTGGGCCTTCACTGATCATCTACAATCATCAGCCTTTTAACACCAGTACCCCTGGGCCTTCACTGATCATCTACAACCATCAGCCTTTTAACACCAGTACCCTTGGGCCTTCACTGATCATCTACAACCATCAGCCTTTTAACACCAGTACCCCTGGGCCTTCACTGATCATCTACAACCATCAGCCTTTTAACACCAGTACCCCTGGGCCTTCACTGATCATCTACAACCATCAGCCTTTTAACACCAGTACCCCTGGGCCTTCACTGATCATCTACAACCATCAGCCTTTTAACACCAGTACCCCTGGGCCTTCACTGATCATCTACAACCATCAGCCTTTTAACACCAGTACCCCTGGGCCTTCACTGATCATCTACAACCATCAGCCTTTTAACACCAGTACCCCTGGGCCTTCACTGATCATCTACAACCATCAGCCTTTTAACACCAGTACCCCTGGGCCTTCACTGATCATCTACAACCATCTGCAGATGCATCAACAGATGGATCACCTTAGTGGTGAAGTCCTGTCTAGCAGTAAGAGGACATTAACAGATGGATCACCTTAGTGGTGAAGTCCTGTCTAGCAGTAAGAGGACATCAACAGATTAATCATATTTGGATTATTTTGGGAAACTGAATTAAGGGTTAATTTTGAGCATTAAAACATTGTTTATTGATGAATGCCTTTGCTCTGAAACAGTCGTGACAGTTATCTCCTAACAGAGGTCTATATAAGACACCAAACTGTGTTGTGCACACCTCCTCTCCTCCCCTCCTCCCCTCCTCTCCTCCTCTTCTCCTCTTCTCCTCTTCTCCTCCCCTCCTCCCCTCCTCCCCTCCTCCCCTCCTCTCCTCCTCTTCTCCTCTTCTCCTCTTCTCCTCTTCTCCTCCCCTCCTCCCCTCCTCCCCTCCTCCCCTCCTCCCCTCCTCCCCTCCCCTCTCCTCCTCTTCTCTTCTCCTCCCCTCCTCCCCTCCTCCCCTCCTCCCCTCCCCTCCCCTCTCCTCCTCTTCTCCTCCTCTCCTCCCCTCCTCCCCTCCTCCCCACATCCCCTCCCCTCTCCTCCTCCTCTCCTCCCCTCCTCCCCTCCTCTCCTCCTCTTCTACTCTTCTCCTCTTCTCCTCCCCTCCTCCCCTCCTCCCCTCCTCCCCTCCCCTCTCCTCCTCCCCTCCCCTCCCCTCCCCTCCCCTCCCCTCTCCTCCTCCTCTCCTCCCCTCCTCCCCTCCTCTCCTCCTCTTCTCCTCTTCTCCTCTTCTCCTCCCCTCCTCCCCTCCTCCCCTCCCCTCCTCCCCTCTCCTCCTCTTCTCTTCTCCTCCCCTCCTCCCCTCCTCCCCTCCTCCCCTCCCCTCCCCTCCCCTCCCCTCCCCTCCCCTCTCCTCCTCTTCTCCTCCTCTCCTCCTCTCCTCCCCTCCTCCCCTCCTCCCCTCCCCTCCCCTCTCCTCCTCCCCTCCTCCCCTCCCCTCCTCCCCTCTCCTCCTCTTCTCCTCCCCTCCTCTCCTCCTCTCCTCCTCTCCTCCTCTCCTCCTCTCCTCCTCTCCTCCTCTCCTCCTCTCCTCCTCTCCTCTCCTCCTCTCCTCCTCTCCTCTCCTCTCCTCCTCTCCTCTGTATCGATGAGTGTGTAGATGAGATCAAGTGTATCCGGCTGCTACACCCTCACTGAGAAATACAACACGAGACACAAGGATCATATCAATATTTGATGCCTTGGCATTCTGAACATGCAGGGGCTAGAAGAGGAACAGATAACGGGAGAAAGAATGAAGAAGGAAGGAAGGAAGGAAGGAAGGGAGGTTACCTCCCCTGATCACCCCTCCCTCCAGCCCCTGTGACATTGTGTTACAGGACTTGACAGGCACAGCGACCAGCACTCCAGGGGCCTCTGACACCACAACACCTGCAGAAAGAGATGCTGCATCAGCCTCCCACTACCCCACCCTCTCCCTACCTCCTGCAGCCTCCCCCAGCCTCCCCATGCCACCTGTCCACTGCGCGCAGGCCAGCCAGGCCAAGGTGACTTTGTTCCAGTGACTAAGAGATGACAGCTGCTGAGGCTAACCTCAGGAGAACCAGCAGGACTGTCTCTCGCCCTCTTGCTCTTTCTATTTCACTCTCTCTATGAATCCTCTCTCTGACTTTGTCCGTCTCTCTCCCTATTTCTTCCCCACTCTCTCTTTCCGTCTCTCCACCACCCCTCCTCTTTGCACCCCTCTCCACCACCCCTCTCTCTTTCTGTCTCTCTCCACCCCTCCTCTTTGCACCTCTCTCCACCACCCCTCTCTCTTTCTGTCTCTCTCTTCACCCCATTTCTCTCTAGTGACAGTGTGAGTCTCTCTCAGTGGTGACAGTGTGAGTCTCTCTCAGTGGTGACAGTGTGAGTCTCTCTCAGTGGTGACAGTGTGAGTCTCTCTCAGTGGTGACAGTGTGAGTCTCTCTCAGTGGTGACAGTGTGAGTCTCTCTCAGTGGTGACAGTGTGAGTCTCTTTCAGTGGTGACAGTGTGAGTCTCTCTCAGTGGTGACAGTGTGAGTCTCTCTCAGTGGTGACAGTGTGAGTCTCTCTCAGTGGTGACAGTGTGAGTCTCTCTCAGTGGTGACAGTGTGAGTCTCTCTCAGTAGTGACGGTGTGGGTCTCTCTCAGTAGTGACAGTGTGTGTCTCTCTAGGTAGTGACAGTCCATCCCTGACAGGAGACATAGGGATAAACATCTTACTGTTACTTTTACCCAATGAAAGCCAATTAACAACCCATTAAATACATTCATTTATCTATAGGGGAGAGTGGTGTAAGTTCAGCAATGTTTTACATTCAGCATCACTCCGTTTATGTAAATATTATATTATTTCTAACAAAGATATCTTCATATATTTCAGGATGTTGTGTATCCCTGGAAATAATCAGAATTCATGTAAACATTACAGTTTTGAAAACAAGCTTGTCCAAAAAAAAAGTGTTCTCTTAGTACAAATTACCCCAGGTATTGAGTACGTTGATCCACGGGACAGGGTAAGTTAAGCCGCCTACACATTTCTGTACTGAATGAAATATTACCAAAACAATGGCTATCTTTATTTTCCAAACACAATTCAACACAATCACCATCGCTTCTTGCCTTTTAACCCCTGTAAGTCTAACCCTTGTAAGTCTAAAATATTTGATAAAATATTGAATTTGGCCTTTGGCCCAGAGAAACGCATTGAATAACACATTCATGCATGGGAAAAAGACAGTCAAATAATGTATCATAAGAAACAAGGTTTTGAAGTGTCTGCCTATAAGAAA
Source organism: Coregonus lavaretus (assembly GCF_964263955.1). Classification (NCBI taxonomy): domain Eukaryota; kingdom Metazoa; phylum Chordata; class Actinopteri; order Salmoniformes; family Salmonidae; genus Coregonus; species Coregonus lavaretus. The sequence continues at coordinate 32,388 of NW_028160754.1, forward strand.
GCTCAGGAAATATATATATACCCCTTGGCGTTTTTCCTAATTTGTTGCATTACAACCTGTAATTCAAATTGATTTTTATTTGGATTTCATGTAATGGACATACACAAAATAGTCCAAACTGTTGAAGTGAAATGAAAAAAATTACTTGTTAAAAAAAATTCTAAAAAAATTAATAACGGAAAAGTGGTGTGTGCATATGTATTCACCCCCTTTGCTATGAAGCCCCTAAATAAGATCTGGTGCAAACAATTACCTTCAGAAGTCACATAATTAGTTAAATAAAGTCCACCAGTGTGCAATCTAAGTGTCACATGATCTGTCAAATGATTTCAGTATATACAGTGGGGAAAAAAAGTATTTAGTCAGCCACCAATTGTGCAAGTTCTCCCACTTAAAAAGATGAGAGAGGCCTGTAATTTTCATCATAGGTACACGTCAACTATGACAGACAAAATGAGGGAAAAAAATCCAGAAAATCACATTGTAGGATTTTTTATGAATTTATTTGCAAATTATGGTGGAAAATAAGTATTTGGTCAATAACAAAAGTTTCTCAATACTTTGTTATATACCCTTTGTTGGCAATGACACAGGTCAAACGTTTTCTGTAAGTCTTCACAAGGTTTTCACACACTGTTGCTGGTATTTTGGCCCATTCCTCCATGCAGATCTCCTCTAGAGTAGTGATGTTTTGGGGCTGTCGCTGGGCAACACAGACTTTCAACTCCCTCCAAAGATTTTCTATGGGGTTGAGATCTGGAGACTGGCTAGGCCACTCCAGGACCTTGAAATGCTTCTTACGAAGCCACTCCTTTGTTGCCCGGGCGGTGTGTTTGGGATCATTGTCATGCTGAAAGACCCAGCCACGTTTCATCTTCAATGCCCTTGCTGATGGAAGGAGGTTTTCACTCAAAATCTCATGATACATGGCCCCATTCATTCTTTCCTTTACACGGATCAGTCGTCCTGGTCCCTTTGCAGAAAAACAGCCCCAAAGCATGATGTTTCCACCCCCATGCTTCACAGTAGGTATGGTGTTCTTTGGATGCAACTCAGCTTTCTTTGTCCTCCAAACACGACGAGTTGAGTTTTTACCAAAAAGTTATATTTTGGTTTCATATGACATTCTCCCAATCCTCTTCTGGATCATCCAAATGCACTCTAGCAAACTTCAGACGGGCCTGGACATGTACTGTCTTAAGCAGGGGGACACGTCTTCCACTGCAGGATTTGAGTCCCTGGCGGCGTAGTGTGTTACTGATGGTAGGCTTTGTTACTTTGGTCCCAGCTCTCTGCAGGTCATTCACTAGGTCCCCCCGTGTGGTTCTGGGATTTTTGCTCACCGTTCTTGTGATCATTTTGACCCCACGGGGTGAGATCTTGCGTGGAGCCCCAGATCGAGGGAGATTATCAGTGGTCTTGTATGTCTTCCATTTCCTAATAATTGCTCCCACAGTTGATTTCTTCAAACCAAGCTGCTTACCTATTGCAGATTCAGTCTTCCCAGCCTGGTGCAGGTCTACAATTTTGTTTCTGGTGTCCTTTGACAGCTCTTTGGTCTTCGCCATAGTGGAGTTTGGAGTGTGACTGTTTGAGGTTGTGAACAGGTGTCTTTTATACTGATAACAAGTTCAAACAGGTGCCATTAATACAGGTAACAAGTGGAGGACAGAGGAGCCTCTTAAAGAAGAAGTTACAGGTCTGTGAGAGCCAGAAATCTTGCTTGTTTGTAGGTGACCAAATACTTATTTTCCACCATAATTTGCAAATAAATTCATAAAAAATCCTACAATGTGATTTTCTGGATTTTTTTTTCTCAATTTGTCTGTCATAGTTGACGTGTACCTATGATGAAAATTACAGGCCTCTCTCATCTTTTTAAGTGGGAGAACTTGCACAATTGGTGGCTGACTAAATACTTTTTTCCCCCACTGTATGCACCTGTTCTGAAAAGGCCCCAGCGTCTGCAACACTACTAAGCAAGGGGCACCACCAAGCAAGTGGCACCATGAAGACCAAGGAGCTCTCCAAACAGGTCAAGGACAAAGTTGTGGAAAAGTACAAATCAGGGTTGGCAAGGAGGGCATTAATCAGAGAGGCAACAAAGAGACCAAAGATAACCCTGAAGGAGCTGCAAAGCTCCACAGTGGAGATTGCAGTATCTGTCCATAGGACCACTTTAAGCCGTACACTCCACAGAGCTGGGCTTTACGGAAGAGTGGCCAGAAAAAAAGCCATTGCAAAGAAAAAAATAAGCAAACATGTTTGGTGTTCACCAAAAGGCATGGGAGACTCCCCAAACATATGGAAGAAAGTACTCTGGTCAGATGAGACTAAAATTGAGCTTTTTGGCCATCAAGGAAAATGCTGTGTCTGGCGCAAACCCAACACCTCTCATCACCCTGAGAACACCATCCCCACAGTGAAGCATGGTGGTGTCACACCCTGGCTCTGGGGACTCTATATGTTGAGCCAGGGTGTGTAGTTTCTATGTGTTTTGTTCTATGTTCACTATCTAGTTTTGTATTTCTATGTTGGCCAGAGTGGTTCCCAATCAGAGGCAACGAGTGTCAGCTGTTGCTGGTTGTCTCTGATTGGGAACCATATTTAAACAGTCTGTTTTTCCCTTAGTGGTTGTGGGATCTTGTTCCGTTTGGTTTGTTCCGTGTTGGTTGTGTTTAACCGTAGGACTGCACGTATCGTTTGTTGTTTTGTTTGTATTATCACTGACGATAATAAAATATGTTCGTTCATCACGCTGCGCCTTGGTCTACTCCCTTCAACGATCGTGACAGAAGATCCCACCATACCAGGACCAAGCAGCGTGTCCAGGAGCAGGCAGCCTGGACATGGGAGGAAGCGCCGGGAAAGGAGCTGGAGAGGTTGGCGATGGCCCAGGTGGGCAAAGTGTGGTCCTGGGAGGACATGCTCGGGGGAAAAGGGCCATGGGCTAAGATTAAGGCCTTGGCGAGGGAGGAGCAACGGAGTCAACAGTGTCGTCGTCGGAAGGACGAGAGGCAACCCCAAACATTTTTTAGTGGGGGGCAGACGGCATGGGCGACTGGGCAGCAGGAGGCTGCCACAGGGCGAATTGGGAGATTTGGAAAGGAGGCCACCGGGTTTGGGGGGCCAGAAGGCAGGTTGGCGGAGCCTGGATGGAGAGCAGAGCCAACTCCCCGTACTCAGGCATGGCAGCATGGGACTGGGCAGGTTCCGCGGTATGCGGAGCTGCGTACTGTGCCACGAGTGGTCCGGCATAGTCCGGTACGTCCTGTGCGAGCACCCCGCACGTGTCGTGCGAAGGTGGGCATGCAGCCAGGACGGAGTGTGCCGGCTCAGCGCTCGTGGCCTCCAGTGCCTCTCCTCGGTCCCGGATATCCTGCGCCAGTGTCACGTGCTGTTATGCCAGTACGGGTACACAGCCCTGTACGTCCTGTAGGATGCCTCACACACAGTGTGTGAAGGTAGGCATTCAGCCAGGACGGGTTGTGGCCGCTCTTCACTCCAGGCCTCCTATCCGTCTCCACAGCCCGGCCCGGCCTGATCCTGCCCCTCGCACCAAGCCTACGGTGCGCATCGCCAGCCCGGCCCGGCCTGTTCCTGCTCCTCGCACCCAGCCTACGGTGCGCGTCGTCAGCCCGGCCCGGCCTGTTCCTGCTCCTCGCACCCAGCCTATGGTGCGCGTCGCCAGCCCGGCCTGGCCTGTTCCTGCCACTCGCACCAAGCCTACGGTGCGCGTCGCCAGCCCGGCCCGGCCTGTTCCTGCCACTTGCACCAAGCCTACGGTGCGCGTCGCCAGCCCGGCCCGGCCTGTTCCTGCCACTTGCACCAAGCCTACGGTGCGCGTCGCCAGCCCGGTCCGGCCCGTTGCTGCTCCACGCACCAAGCCAGGGGTGCGCATCGTCAGCCCGGTCCGGCCCGTTCCTGCTCCACGCACCAAGCCTACGGTGCGCGTCGTCAGCCCGGCCCGGCCCGTTCCTGCTCCACGCACCAAGCCAGGGGTGCGCATCGTCAGCCCGGTCCGGCCCGTTGCTGCTCCACGCACCAAGCCAGGGGTGCGCATCGTCAGCCCGGTCCGGCCCGTTGCTGCTCCACGCACCAAGCCAGGGGTGCGCATCGTCAGCCTGGTCCGGCCCGTTGCTGCTCCACGCACCAAGCCAGGGGTGCGCATCGTCAGCCCGGTCCGGCCCGTTCCTGCTCCACGCACTAAGCCAGGGGTGTGCGTCGTCAGTCCGGCACAACCCGTGCCTGGGTCACCGGTGCCTGGTCAGGGACCGGTCAGCTGCTCCACACCGGAGCTCAAGCAATCCGCTCCTACGATGTCCAGTCCAGCTCCAGCCAGCGGGGCCAGACTGGACCAGGGGCGCTACGGGGGGATTATTGGAGGGTGGTGGGCTAGCCCGGAGCCGGAACCGCCTCCGAGGAGGAATGCCCACCCAGCCCTCCCCTGTTTGGTTCATGTGGAGGTGCGGTCGCAGTCCGCGCCTTTGGGGGGGGGGTACTGTCACACCCTGGCTCTGGGGACTCTATATGTTGAGCCAGGGTGTGTAGTTTCTATGTGTTTTGTTCTATGTTCACTATCTAGTTTTGTATTTCTATGTTGACCAGAGTGGTTCCCAATCAGAGGCAACGAGTGTCAGCTGTTGCTGGTTGTCTCTGATTGGGAACCATATTTAAACAGTCTGTTTTTCCCTTAGTGGTTGTGGGATCTTGTTCCGTTTGGTTTGTTCCGTGTTGGTTGTGTTTAACCGTAGGACTGCACGTATCGTTTGTTGTTTTGTTTGTATTATCACTGACGATAATAAAATATGTTCGTTCATCATGCTGCGCCTTGGTCTACTCCCTTCAACGATCGTGACAAGTGGTGGCAGCATCATGCTGTGGGGATGTTTTTCATCGGCAGGGACTGGGAAACTGGTCAGAATTGAAGGAATGATGGATGGCGCTAAATACAAGGAAATTCTTGAGGGAAACCTGTTTCAGTCTTCCAGAGATTTGAGACTGGGACGGAGGTTCACCTTCCAGCAGGACAATGACCCTAAGCATACTGCTAAAGCAACACTGGAGTGGTTTAAGGGGAAACATTTAAATGTCTTGGAATGGCCTAGTCAAAGCCCAGACCTCAATCCAATTGAGAATCTGTGGTATGACTTAGAGATTGCTGTACACCAGTGGAACACATCCAACTTGAAGGAGCTGGAGCAGTTTTGTCTTGAAAAATGGGCAAATATTCCAGTGGTAGATGTGCCAAGCTTATAGAGACATACCCCAAGAGACTTGCAGCTGTAATTGCTGTAAAAGGTGGCTCTACAAAGTATTGACTTTGGGAGGGGGGGGTGAATAGTTATGCACGCTCAAGTTTTCTGTTTTTTTGTCTTATTTCTTGTCTTCAAAGTGGTAGGCATGGTGTGTAAATCAAATGATACAAACCCCCAAAAAATCCATTTTAATTCCAGGTTGTAAGGCAATAAAATAGGAAAAATTCCAAGAGGGGTGAATACTTTCGCAAGCCACTGTATATTATATATATATATATATATATATATATAGTACCAGTCAAATGTTTGGACACACCTACTCAATCCAGGGTTTTTCTTTATTTTTACTATTTTCTACATACAAATCCCTGAAGCATTGAGGTCTGAATTATCTCACTTGACATGTTAATCAGACATGATGATACTGTATAGGTTTGGGAATCAATCTCTCTCTCTCTCTCTCTCTCTCTCTCTCTCTCTCTCTCTCTCTCTCTCTCTCTCTCTCTCTCTCTCTCTCTCTCTCTCTCTCTCTCTCTCTCTCTCTCTCTCTCTCTCTCTCTCTCTGAGTGAATGATGGAGAGATCCCTGTGTGAGAGAGAGTTGGAAGTGTTTCATTTAAATTCATCTCTCATCTCACAGAGTGCTGTGGTGGCTCTGCTGAAGTGCCAGTAATTGGTGAAATATAGAGAGACACAACGCTGCACACATTAACCAGCAGAAACATTATCCTGAAATATAGGGAGACACAACGCTGCACACATTAACCTGCAGAAACATTATCCAGAATTATAGGAGACACAATGCTGCACACATTAACCAGCAGAAACATTATCCTGAAATACAGAGAGACACAACGCTGCACACATTAACCTGCAGAAACACTATCCTGAAATATAGAGAGACACAATGCTGCACACATTAACCAGCAGAAACATTATCCTGAAATACAGAGAGACACAACGCTGCACACATTAACCTGCAGAAACACTATCCTGAAATATAGAGAGACACAATGCTGCAAACATTAACCAGCAGAAACATTATCCTGAAATACAGAGAGATAAAATGCTGCACACATTAACCAGTAGAAACATTATCCTGAAATACAGAGAGACAAAATGCTGCACACATTAACCTGCAGAAACATTATCCTGAAATATAGAGAGACACAACGCTGCACACATTAACCAGCAGAAACATTATCCTGAAATGTGTGTGTGTGTGTGTGTGTGTGTTTGTATACCCTATGCCAGGGATTCCCCAATAAAAATAAATAATTACAATAAAAATATACATAATTATTGCTAGCAACAACCGATTAAATGACTTTTGACCAGTGGTCCGTGGGAAAAGTTTAGAGGGGTGCAATACAATACAATGTAATATAATTAAGTCTTTACCCTTACATGCACAACATGGGCCTGGATGTTCAGAGGCATATTGGTATCCACAGTACTCAATCAGTGATCAAAACAT
>NW_028160753.1:5000-10000 GCF_964263955.1 Coregonus lavaretus
TCTGTGTGAGTGAGTGAACCTGTCTCATAGGGGGGCAGAGCAGGCATCCCCTTTGGGGGCTGTCTGCTCTGTCCCCCTTTTTTTTTGGCCTCCTATACCTCTGGAGGTCAAGGGAGTAAGCTGTACTCTCAAGCCCATGTGAGAGAGGCTTTTAATGGGAAGAGAGAGTTTAAAAAGAGGCATGGAGCTCCAGAGTCACAAAGGTCAATGTGGGCCTGCATGGATGTCAGCAGGGCATGAGGGAGAAGGCCCAAGTGAATAGGTGTGTCTGTGTGAGTGAGTGAACCTGTCTCATAGGGGGGCAGAGCAGGCATCCCCTTTGGGGGCTGTCTGCTCTGTCCCCCTTTTTTTTTGGCCTCCTATACCTCTGAGGTCAAGGGAGTAAGCTGTACTCTCAAGCCCATGGAGAGAGGGTTTTAATAGGGAGAGAGTGATTAAAAAGAGGCATGGTGCTCCAGGGGAGTGAGCTGTACTCTCATGCCCATGGGAGATGCCCTTTACTAGGCAGGGAGTTTAGAACAAGGTGCATGGAGCTCCAGAGGTCACAAAGGTCAATGTGGGCCTGCATGGATGTCAGCAGGGCATGAGGGAGAAGGCCCAAGTGAATAGGTTTGTCTGTGTGTGTCTGTGTGAGTGAGTGAGTGAGTGTGTGTGTGAACCTTTCCCACAGGAGGGCAGCACTGTGCAGGCAGCTCCAATGGAGGCTGGCTGCTCTGTGCCCATGTATTATTTGTTCTCTCTCTCTCTCTCTCCCCTTTCTTCTGGCCTGCTGGGTCACTTTTGTGTGTGGAGGGCTGGACTCTGTCTCACCCATCCCAGCCATGGGCACCCAGAATGCCCATGTGTGAGTCAGGAGCCCTCCCCCTGGTTCTCCTAGTGAAAATGACCTGTGGCGCCCCCCTGTGGATGGATCTTGGTGGGGGTGCTTGGACCCCTTCTTGGGGTCCCCCCCCAAGCCAGCCATGCCGACCAAGGGCACCCAAAACCCCCATGTGTGAGTGAAAAGCCTCCCCTGGGTCCCCATAGTGAAATCCGGCCTAAAGTGACCTGTGGCGCCCCCCTGTGGATGGATCCGGCTGTGGGGTCTTGGACCCCTTCTTGGGGTCCCCCCCAAGCCAGCCATGCCGACCAAGGGCACCCAAAACCCCCATGTGTGAGTGAAAAGCCTCCCCTGGGTCCCATAGTGAAATCCGGCCTAAAGTGACCTGTGGCGCCCCCCTGTGGATGGATCCGGCTGTGGGGTCTTGGACCCCTTCTTGGGGTCCCCCCCAAGCCATCCATGCCGGCCATGGGCACCCAAAACCCCCATGTGTGAGTGAACAGCCTCCCCTGGGTACCCATAGTGAAATCAGGCTTAAAGTGACCTGTGGCGCCCCCCTGTGGATGGATCTTGGTGGGGGTGCTTGGACCCCTTCTTGGGGTCTCCTCCAAGCCAGCCATGCCGACCATGGGCACCCAAAACCCCCATGTGTGAGTGAACAGCCTCCCCAGTGTACCCATAGTGAAATCAGGCTTAAAGTGACCTGTGGCGCCCCCCTGTGGATGGATCTTGGTGGGGGTGCTTGGACCCCTTCTTGGGGTCTCCCCCAAGCCAGCCATGCCGACCAAGGGCACCAAAACCCCCATGTGTGAGTGAACAGCCTCCCCAGTGTCCCCCCAGTGAAATCAGGCCTAAAGTGACCTGTGGCGCCCCCCTGTGGATGGATTCGGCTGTGGGTGCTTGGACCCCTTCTTGGGGTCTCCCCCAAGCCAGCCATGCCGACCAAGGGCACCCAAAACCCCCATGTGTGAGTGAACAGCCTCCCCTGGGTACCCATAGTGAAATCAGGCTTAAAGTGACCTGTGGCGCCCCCCTGTGGATGGATCCGGGTGTGGGGTCTTGGACCCCCCCTTGGGGTCACCCCCAAGCCGGCCAAGGGCACCCAAAACCCCCATGTGTGAGGTAAGAGCCTCCCCTGGTTCTCCTAGTGTCCGCCGGCGGTTTACCATATGGGGGTGTCCTGACCACCACCCCAATCGAGAAAAGTGCATCAAAATCGGCCTCCGTGAGCCAGGAGTCGGTCCCTGGTTCTCATAGTGTCAACCGGATGATTTCCATATGGGGGTGTCTGACCACCACCCCAATCCGAGAAAAGTGCAACAAAATCGGCCTCCGTGAGCCAGGAGTCGGTCCCTGGTTCTCCTGGTGTCCGCCGGCGGTTATCCATATGGGGGTGTCTGACCACCACCCCAATCCGAGAAAAGTGCATCAAAATCGGCCTCCGTGAGCCAGGAGTCGGTCCCTGGTTCTCATAGTGTCAACCGGATGGTTTCCATATGGGGGTGTCTGACCACCAACCCAATCCGAGAAAAGTGCATCAAAATCGGCCTTCCGGGAGCCAGGAGTCGGTCCCTGGTTCTCATAGTGTCAACCGGATGATTTCCATATGGGGGTGTCTGACCACCAACCCAATCCGAGAAAAGTGCATCAAAATCGGCCTTCCGGGAGCCAGGAGTCGGTCCCTGGTTCTCCTGGTGTCAACCGGATGGTTTCCATATGGGGGTGTCTGACCACCAACCCAATCCGAGAAAAGTGCATCAAAATCGGCCTTCCGGGAGCCAGGAGTCGGTCCCTGGTTCTCATAGTGTCAACCGGATGATTTCCATATGGGGGTGTCTGACCACCAACCCAATCCGAGAAAAGTGCATCAAAATCGGCCTTCCGGGAGCCAGGAGTCGGGTCCCCTGGTTCTCATAGTGTCAACCGGATGATTTCCATATGGGGGTGTCTGACACCAACCCAATCCGAGAAAAGTGCATCAAAATCGGCCTTCCGGGAGCCAGGAGTCGGTCCCTGGTTCTCATAGTGTCAACCGGATGGTTTCCATATGGGGGTGTCTGACCACCAACCCAATCCGAGAAAAGTGCATCAAAATCGGCCTTCCGGGAGCCAGGAGTCGGTCCCTGGTTCTCCTGGTGTCAACCGGATGGTTTCCATATGGGGGTGTCTGACCACCAACCCAATCCGAGAAAAGTGCATCAAAATCGGCCTTCCGGGAGCCAGGAGTCGGTCCCTGGTTCTCATAGTGTCAACCGGATGATTTCCATATGGGGGTGTCTGACCACCAACCCAATCCGAGAAAAGTGCATCAAAATCGGCCTTCCGGGAGCCAGGAGTCGGTCCCTGGTTCTCCTGGTGTCAACCGGATGGTTTCCATATGGGGGTGTCTGACCACCAACCCAATCCGAGAAAAGTGCATCAAAATCGGCCTTCCGGGAGCCAGGAGTCGGTCCCTGGTTCTCATAGTGTCAACCGGATGGTTTCCATATGGGGGTGTCTGACCACCAACCCAATCCGAGAAAAGTGCATCAAAATCGGCCTTCCGGGAGCCAGGAGTCGGTCCCTGGTTCTCATAGTGTCAACCGGATGATTTCCATATGGGGGTGTCTGACCACCAACCCAATCCGAGAAAAGTGCATCAAAATCGGCCTTCCGGGAGCCAGGAGTCGGTCCCTGGTTCTCATAGTGTCAACCGGATGATTTCCATATGGGGGTGTCTGACCACCAACCCAATCCGAGAAAAGTGCATCAAAATCGGCCTTCCGGGAGCCAGGAGTCGGTCCCTGGTTCTCATAGTGTCAACCGGATGATTTCCATATGGGGGTGTCTGACCACCAACCCAATCCGAGAAAAGTGCATCAAAATCGGCCTTCCGGGAGCCAGGAGTCGGTCCCTGGTTCTCATAGTGTCAACCGGATGATTTCCATATGGGGGTGTCTGACCACCAACCCAATCCGAGAAAAGTGCATCAAAATCGGCCTTCCGGGAGCCAGGAGTCGGTCCCTGGTTCTCATAGTGTCAACCGGATGATTTCCATATGGGGGTGTCTGACCACCAACCCAATCCGAGAAAAGTGCATCAAAATCGGCCTTCCGGGAGCCAGGAGTCGGTCCCTGGTTCTCCTGGTGTCAACCGGATGGTTTCCATATGGGGGTGTCTGACCACCAACCCAATCCGAGAAAAGTGCATCAAAATCGGCCTTCCGGGAGCCAGGAGTCGGTCCCTGGTTCTCATAGTGTCAACCGGATGATTTCCATATGGGGGTGTCTGACCACCAACCCAATCCGAGAAAAGTGCATCAAAATCGGCCTTCCGGGAGCCAGGAGTCGGTCCCTGGTTCTCCTGGTGTCCGCCGGCGGTTATCCATATGGGGGTGTCTGACCACCAACCCAATCCGAGAAAAGTGCATCAAAATCGGCCTTCCGTGAGGCAGGAGTCGGTCCCTGGTTCTCCTGTTGTCAACCGGATGATTTCCATATGGGGGTGTCTGACCACCACCCCAATCCGAAAAAAGTGCATCAAATCGGCCTTCCGTGAGCCAGGAGTCGGTCCCTGGTTCTCCTGGTGTCCGCCGGCGGACAACCATGTTGGGGTGTCTGACCCACAACCCAATCCGACCAAGTGCACCCAAATCGGCCTTCCGTGAGCCAGGAGTCGGTCTCTGGTTCTCCCATCGACCGCCGGCGGTCTTCCATGTGGGGGTGTCTGACCCACAACCCAATCCGACCAAGAGCACCCATGTCGGCCTTGTGTGAGTCAGGAGCCGTTCCCCCTGGTTCTCATTTGGGTTACCATGCACGAAGGGACATAGTGCAATTTCGGCCGATTTTTCCGATTTTTTCAAATAATGTTTAAAAATACTTCCCGATGAGCTAGAGGTCCCAAATTTGGTCTATTATCCTCTTTTATGATGAACTTCCATTACCTAAAAGGGTTTTTCTTAACTCGTATAGGAACATCAACCGTTCTGACCCCTATTTTTTTTTTTCACTTTTCTAACATAATTAAAATATAGTAAAAAATTTCCAAAAACGAATTAATTTATATATAAATGTGCGTCTATTCGTGCCCTTTTGCGCCAAAAAAACCCCATCCTGATTGGACTTTTAGTTTTTGAATTATTAACGTTTTAAGTCGTTTTTTCAAAACCGAAATCGCTGTTTTTTCCCCCAAACGGCGG
>NW_028160753.1:20000-25000 GCF_964263955.1 Coregonus lavaretus
GAGGCCCATGCAGTGAGCTGCAGTCTCAGTCCGAGTGAGAGATGGTTTGAGCGGACACAGAGTGTGGGCCTGGAGGCATGGAGGTCGGGGACGCCCATGCAGTGAGCTGCAGTCTCAGTCCGAGTGAGAGATGGTTTGAGCGGACACGGAGTGTGGGCCTGGAGGCATGGAGGTCGGGGACGCCCATGCAGTGAGCTGCAGTCTCAGTCCGAGTGAGAGATGGTTTGAGCGGACACGGAGTGTGGGCCTGGAGGCATGGAGGTCGGGGAGGCCCATGCAGTGAGCTGCAGTCTCAGTCCGAGTGAGAGATGGTTTGAGCGGACACAGAGTGTGGGCCTGGAGGCATGGAGGTCGGGGACGCCCATGCAGTGAGCTGCAGTCTCAGTCCGAGTGAGAGATGGTTTGAGCGGACACGGAGTGTGGGCCTGGAGGCATGGAGGTCGGGGACGCCCATGCAGTGAGCTGCAGTCTCAGTCCGAGTGAGAGATGGTTTGAGCGGACACGGAGTGTGGGCCTGGAGGCATGGAGGTCGGGGACGCCCATGCAGTGAGCTGCAGTCTCAGTCCGAGTGAGAGATGGTTTGAGCGGGCAGGGAGTGTGGGCTTGGTGGTCGTGGTTCTGGAGCCCAGGCCATCCAGGGAGTGAGCTGCAGTCTGAGGCCGAGTGAGAGAGGGTTTGAGTGGGCAGGGAGTGTGGGCTTGGTGGTCGTGGTTCTGGAGCCCAGGCCATCCAGGGAGTGAGCTGCAGTCTGAGGCCGAGTGAGAGAGGGTTTGAGTGGGCAGGGAGTGTGGGCTTGGTGGTCGTGGTTCTGGAGCCCAGGCCATCCAGGGAGTGAGCTGCAGTCTGAGGCCGAGTGAGAGAGGGTTTGAGTGGGCAGGGAGTGTGGGCTTGGTGGTCGTGGTTCTGGAGCCCAGGCCATCCAGGGAGTGAGCTGCAGTCTCAGGCCGAGTGAGAGAGGGTTTCACTGGGCATGGAGTGTAGAGATGGAGGCAATGAGCTCCAGAGGTCACAAAGGTCAATGTGGGCCTGCATGGCTGTCAGCAGGGCCACAGAGAGAAGGCCCAAGTGAATAGGTGTGTCTGTGTGAGTGAGTGAACCTGTCTCATAGGGGGGCAGAGCAGGCATCCCCTTTGGGGGCTGTCTGCTCTGTCCCCCTTTTTTTTTGGCCTCCTATACCTCTGGAGGTCAAGGGAGTAAGCTGTACTCTCAAGCCCATGTGAGAGAGGCTTTTAATGGGAAGAGAGAGTTTAAAAAGAGGCATGGAGCTCCAGAGGTCACAAAGGTCAATGTGGGCCTGCATGGATGTCAGCAGGGCATGAGGGAGAAGGCCCAAGTGAATAGGTGTGTCTGTGTGAGTGAGTGAACCTGTCTCATAGGGGGGCAGAGCAGGCATCCCCTTTGGGGGCTGTCTGCTCTGTCCCCCTTTTTTTTTGGCCTCCTATACCTCTGGAGGTCAAGGGAGTAAGCTGTACTCTCAAGCCCATGGGAGAGAGGGTTTTAATAGGGAGAGAGTGATTAAAAAGAGGCATGGTGCTCCAGGGGAGTGAGCTGTACTCTCATGCCCATGGGAGATGCCCTTTACTAGGCAGGGAGTTTAGAACAAGGTGCATGGAGCTCCAGAGGTCACAAAGGTCAATGTGGGCCTGCATGGATGTCAGCAGGGCATGAGGGAGAAGGCCCAAGTGAATAGGTTTGTCTGTGTGTGTCTGTGTGAGTGAGTGAGTGAGTGTGTGTGTGAACCTTTCCCACAGGAGGGCAGCACTGTGCAGGCAGCTCCAATGGAGGCTGGCTGCTCTGTGCCCATGTATTATTTGTTCTCTCTCTCTCTCTCTCCCCTTTCTTCTGGCCTGCTGGGTCACTTTTGTGTGTGGAGGGCTGGACTCTGTCTCACCCATCCCAGCCATGGGCACCCAGAATGCCCATGTGTGAGTCAGGAGCCCTCCCCTGGTTCTCCTAGTGAAAATGACCTGTGGCGCCCCCCTGTGGATGGATCTTGGTGGGGGTGCTTGGACCCCTTCTTGGGGTCCCCCCCAAGCCAGCCATGCCGACCAAGGGCACCCAAAACCCCCATGTGTGAGTGAAAAGCCTCCCCTGGGTCCCCATAGTGAAATCCGGCCTAAAGTGACCTGTGGCGCCCCCCTGTGGATGGATCCGGCTGTGGGGTCTTGGACCCCTTCTTGGGGTCCCCCCCAAGCCAGCCATGCCGACCAAGGGCACCCAAAACCCCCATGTGTGAGTGAAAAGCCTCCCCTGGGTCCCCATAGTGAAATCCGGCCTAAAGTGACCTGTGGCGCCCCCCTGTGGATGGATCCGGCTGTGGGGTCTTGGACCCCTTCTTGGGGTCCCCCCCAAGCCATCCATGCCGGCCATGGGCACCCAAAACCCCCATGTGTGAGTGAACAGCCTCCCCTGGGTACCCATAGTGAAATCAGGCTTAAAGTGACCTGTGGCGCCCCCCTGTGGATGGATCTTGGTGGGGGTGCTTGGACCCCTTCTTGGGGTCTCCTCCAAGCCAGCCATGCCGACCATGGGCACCCAAAACCCCCATGTGTGAGTGAACAGCCTCCCCAGTGTACCCATAGTGAAATCAGGCTTAAAGTGACCTGTGGCGCCCCCCTGTGGATGGATCTTGGTGGGGGTGCTTGGACCCCTTCTTGGGGTCTCCCCCAAGCCAGCCATGCCGACCAAGGGCACCCAAAACCCCCATGTGTGAGTGAACAGCCTCCCCAGTGTCCCCCCAGTGAAATCAGGCCTAAAGTGACCTGTGGCGCCCCCCTGTGGATGGATTCGGCTGTGGGTGCTTGGACCCCTTCTTGGGGTCTCCCCCAAGCCAGCCATGCCGACCAAGGGCACCCAAAACCCCCATGTGTGAGTGAACAGCCTCCCCTGGGTACCCATAGTGAAATCAGGCTTAAAGTGACCTGTGGCGCCCCCCTGTGGATGGATCCGGGTGTGGGGTCTTGGACCCCCCCTTGGGGTCACCCCCAAGCCGGCCAAGGGCACCCAAAACCCCCATGTGTGAGGTAAGAGCCTCCCCTGGTTCTCCTAGTGTCCGCCGGCGGTTTACCATATGGGGGTGTCTGACCACCACCCCAATCCGAGAAAAGTGCATCAAAATCGGCCTCCGTGAGCCAGGAGTCGGTCCCTGGTTCTCATAGTGTCAACCGGATGATTTCCATATGGGGGTGTCTGACCACCACCCCAATCCGAGAAAAGTGCAACAAAATCGGCCTCCGTGAGCCAGGAGTCGGTCCCTGGTTCTCCTGGTGTCCGCCGGCGGTTATCCATATGGGGGTGTCTGACCACCACCCCAATCCGAGAAAAGTGCATCAAAATCGGCCTCCGTGAGCCAGGAGTCGGTCCCTGGTTCTCATAGTGTCAACCGGATGGTTTCCATATGGGGGTGTCTGACCACCAACCCAATCCGAGAAAAGTGCATCAAAATCGGCCTTCCGGGAGCCAGGAGTCGGTCCCTGGTTCTCATAGTGTCAACCGGATGATTTCCATATGGGGGTGTCTGACCACCAACCCAATCCGAGAAAAGTGCATCAAAATCGGCCTTCCGGGAGCCAGGAGTCGGTCCCTGGTTCTCCTGGTGTCAACCGGATGGTTTCCATATGGGGGTGTCTGACCACCAACCCAATCCGAGAAAAGTGCATCAAAATCGGCCTTCCGGGAGCCAGGAGTCGGTCCCTGGTTCTCATAGTGTCAACCGGATGATTTCCATATGGGGGTGTCTGACCACCAACCCAATCCGAGAAAAGTGCATCAAAATCGGCCTTCCGGGAGCCAGGAGTCGGTCCCTGGTTCTCATAGTGTCAACCGGATGATTTCCATATGGGGGTGTCTGACCACCAACCCAATCCGAGAAAAGTGCATCAAAATCGGCCTTCCGGGAGCCAGGAGTCGGTCCCTGGTTCTCATAGTGTCAACCGGATGGTTTCCATATGGGGGTGTCTGACCACCAACCCAATCCGAGAAAAGTGCATCAAAATCGGCCTTCCGGGAGCCAGGAGTCGGTCCCTGGTTCTCCTGGTGTCAACCGGATGGTTTCCATATGGGGGTGTCTGACCACCAACCCAATCCGAGAAAAGTGCATCAAAATCGGCCTTCCGGGAGCCAGGAGTCGGTCCCTGGTTCTCATAGTGTCAACCGGATGATTTCCATATGGGGGTGTCTGACCACCAACCCAATCCGAGAAAAGTGCATCAAAATCGGCCTTCCGGGAGCCAGGAGTCGGTCCCTGGTTCTCCTGGTGTCAACCGGATGGTTTCCATATGGGGGTGTCTGACCACCAACCCAATCCGAGAAAAGTGCATCAAAATCGGCCTTCCGGGAGCCAGGAGTCGGTCCCTGGTTCTCATAGTGTCAACCGGATGGTTTCCATATGGGGGTGTCTGACCACCAACCCAATCCGAGAAAAGTGCATCAAAATCGGCCTTCCGGGAGCCAGGAGTCGGTCCCTGGTTCTCATAGTGTCAACCGGATGATTTCCATATGGGGGTGTCTGACCACCAACCCAATCCGAGAAAAGTGCATCAAAATCGGCCTTCCGGGAGCCAGGAGTCGGTCCCTGGTTCTCATAGTGTCAACCGGATGATTTCCATATGGGGGTGTCTGACCACCAACCCAATCCGAGAAAAGTGCATCAAAATCGGCCTTCCGGGAGCCAGGAGTCGGTCCCTGGTTCTCATAGTGTCAACCGGATGATTTCCATATGGGGGTGTCTGACCACCAACCCAATCCGAGAAAAGTGCATCAAAATCGGCCTTCCGGGAGCCAGGAGTCGGTCCCTGGTTCTCATAGTGTCAACCGGATGATTTCCATATGGGGGTGTCTGACCACCAACCCAATCCGAGAAAAGTGCATCAAAATCGGCCTTCCGGGAGCCAGGAGTCGGTCCCTGGTTCTCATAGTGTCAACCGGATGATTTCCATATGGGGGTGTCTGACCACCAACCCAATCCGAGAAAAGTGCATCAAAATCGGCCTTCCGGGAGC
>NW_028160752.1:0-15340 GCF_964263955.1 Coregonus lavaretus
ATGTAACTTAGAACCGTCGTGAATCAACGGAAGCCCTTTTATAAAGACCTCTAAGGTGGGCCAAAAATCCTAATAACGCGTTAGGTGTAGTTAGGTGAGTCCTGGGGACTGGAGGCCGTGGTATATTGATATTGTATGTTACCTCTCAGCTGACAGTTGACGAATTGTTTGATTGATGTAACCACTCGTTTCAATTCCACAGGGATCTCGTGGTAGCACAAATTTAGCAAACAAAGAAATTTTACGGCACGGCGGAGGGAGAAATGCTAAACGTGGCCTGCTAATTATGCTTCATGCTAATGCTAATGCTAAATGCTAAATGCTAATTCTTGCTACATGCCAATTTTGATGCGGGTTATGTTTAATATTTTTTCCTTGGTGGTCCATTGGAATGGGACGAGCCACCAAAAGGTGTGTTTAGATAGTTTGGGTTTGGTGCCCTATGTTTTGTGAGCTCTGTTAAGTGTTATTGTTTGTCTATAAGGGGAAAAGAGAGGAGGTATAGCAGAATGCTAACATTCTGTTGTCTGGAGTGAAGAGAGCTGAGAGAGAGCTACTTCCACTGTGAAATCGTAGTGATGAATGTACTGCGCATGCGTGTGATTTTACGACACTAGAGTGACGTAGGGGTACATAGGTCACTCCTCTGCTACACTGTGCAAGGGGGGAGGCGTAGATGAACGAAGGAACAAAATACATAGAGATTTAGAGTCTAATGGTGTATTCTGGTTGTTACATCGGCTGTTGTTTGAAGATGAAACTGTTTTCTTGAGACCTATTGAATTGATAAATGAGAGAGAGATGTTGACGGATTAAAAATAAAAATAATTAAATAAATAAATAAAAAATGTTATTGAGTTAATTCTTAGAGCGAATGTGACTGGAGGAATATTGAATGGTTGAAGTAGCTCAGTGATTGCATAAACTACTAAATTCTTGTCTGTTTCTTTGTTCTTCTGTCATATGAGAGACGGTAAGAGGAAGAGAGCGGAAGTGCTGACGTGTACATCATGTGACAGGGTGTGACGCGACAAGAGGCTGCTGCGACAGGATCAAGTCAAAAGAGAATCAGGCTAGTGCTGTTCTGTTTACAAAGTCTTCCCCTACAGGATATTTGATGTTATGACAATTTGGCAGGGACTTGGCAACAGACTGATCAATTGATGAAAATAAAAATTGCATTTTGGAGTTTCTGTGCATGAGTGGGTTTGATTAGAGTTGTGTTGGGAATCGAGTACTGACATTATTCTGTAAAATTAAGATAATTGGATGCTTATTAAATAATTGGTTTATGAGTACTGTAGTGTTGCTGGATTATAGGTATTTTCTTTTTGGATTGCTCTGAAGTTGTCTACTTTCCTGTACTTTTCCTGATTGGAGGTGGTAAGATAGCCACTAATTGATAAATTAGTAAAATAAAATAAAAAATTATTTTTGAATATTCATATTTTTATTGATTAATTTTTATTATTTAGAAGAAAATAAAATAATTTAAAAAATAAAATAAATAAACATTTTTTTAGTTTATATTAATAATTAAAGGGAGGACACTATAAGCTATATATTCTAAAATAATAAAATAATTCACAATAAAGGAATATAAAAGAGTTGTTACAATGGGGAAAAAGGACATAAGGACTATGAAGGTAATTACACCTGTTGATATAGTACAAAATAGTAATCCTTTAGTTAATGGTATTGCTAGGTTATCCGGCAAATGGAACAAACGTTGGCCTGACATTGAACAACCATGGCCAGTGGAAGGGACTCTTAACCCTGATGTAATCAACATAATGAAAGTGCTTCTGTCAATTCATAAAGCAGATCAAAAGAAAGGGAAAAAAAGGGAACAACGTAAAGAAAATAGACAAAGAGAGCTGGGTGTTCTTAAGCTGTTTGAGAATGAAGGACAAAAACTGATAAAAGATGCCAGCGATAAAATAAACAAAGGTATAGAGAAAATGGTAAAACAAGGAAAGGCGACAGAAAAACTAATGGCAGAAGTCAGTACACCTTTCTCACATACGGATTCAGCAAAAAGACCCCCACCTTATGAGGAAGAAGTAGAGCTTAAGGACGTCTATCCTCAGCTTCCAGTGATCGTTCAGGAGGGTGATTATTGCATCAGAGATGAAGATGAACGAATAATAGAGAGAGGACAAGCAGAAACGACCATAAAAATGACTCCAAACTCCAGAAGTAAGAAAAAACCGAGATGTCTGGAAACTAAGGGTAGAATGAGGTTCAGGAGAATGGAACCTGATGATGATGATGATGATCAGAGTGATTCAGAAGAGATCATGGGTGGATATGACCCTGTGATCAGACGGAGGTTGGCAAGAGAGGAAAAAAGGGGTGATGGATGTTTGAAGAAGAAGAATACAAGAGATTCGAGTTCTGATAAAAGTAAAGATGAAGACAGCAATAAAGAGTGGGAGAGTAAAGGTGCTTCATATTCAAGAGGATTTTATCCAGCAATGACTAGCACAGAAGAAATAGAAAGAGATATAGACCGATGCGTATCATGCCTGGATAAAGCGAATAGTTTAGGAGAAGTAAAAGAACTGGAGGAACAACTCAATAAGCTGAAGATACAGAAGAAGAAACTGCTGAGAAAAGAATCCCAAGAATCTGAGAAAAAATATACATTGAGGCCAATGAAAGAGGGCACTAGTAAGAAAATTATGCCGGTGATCATTCGAGGTCAAAACTTAGAATATAAGCCTTTGCAAAGTATCGATATGTCATATATACTTGAGAAGTTGCCTACTCTTCAAGATGGAGCCTATCCTTGGATTTCAAAATTGGAAGAAATTACGGTGGGAACACAGTCTGCTATAGGAGACATTAAGAGACTTTTGGCTAATCTCCTGGGGATTCCAGGAATGGAAGACATTTTTCAGAGAGCGGGACTGAATAGATATGTGAGGACTGCAGTGAACGACCCTGAATTGTTGGCTGCAAGTAGGAATCGTCTGTGGAGAGCATTGAAAGATACATTTCCAACAAATGTGCATCCTGATAACATTCTGATTGACCCACTAGGACAACAAGAAAATCCGAGAGCCTATGTGTCAAGAGTTCATCAAGTGTGGAGAAATATTACTGGAAATGATCCAGATGTGAGTCAAATTGAGCAGTCAATTTTGAGAGCAAAATTGCAGATGGGACTGCCCTCACCAGTAAGGAGTAAACTGGCAGAGGTGGTTGGACTTGGAAGCATGACAAAAGGTGTCAATACAGATCATATAACCCATCAAGTGGATTTGTACAGAAAAAAGGAACACAACCAGAAAGAACAGGACCAAGAAACTCTCAGAAAACTCAATCAAATACAGCTGGGGGAGAAGAAGAAGGAGAAGAGAAGCTTTGGTTATGAAGAATCAGAGTGAATCAAATCAACAATCACTGCTACAGCTTCAACTGAACAAGGTCAAATGCAATTGTATCAGCCACAACTAGAGGTAAAAGTTGTTATCATATCCATAGATAGTTTCTGGAAAGAGGGAATTTCTGAGGAAGATAAAGGAGCAAGTGAAGATCATCTGGAGGACAGGTGAACCCTTAAAGGAGCAAGGATTCTAGAGTGCCTAGAAGATCCGAAGGGGGGTGTCAGCTGATAGCACCGATTAGAGAAGAAAAATATCCAACAATCGAAGTGAAAATAAAAAGGACTAGGAGAAGTGATAGTGGAAAAGCTTTTATCTGTGTTGAGCCTAAAGAGGTTAAACATCTCACTATGTAAAATTAACTAATTAGGATAGGGATTTGAGAAGGTAAAACAGCTGATCACTCTTAAGGAACCAATTGAGATCTGCTATAAAAAATCAAAGAGAAATTAAAATACACATACTGGTATCAGAACATATACCTATTGCATTGTTGGGAAGAGATGCATTGTGTAAATTGAACTGTACAATAAGATGTACACTAGACGGCTGTCTGGTAGAAGATTTTAAAAGAGTAGGGTTTTTGGGAATCATATTTGCTTAAAAAGATAATGTCCTCCTTCCTATGACAATCTATTGGACTGCCTATTAGACAATCTGTCTGAAAAATAAAGTTAAAAGGGGTGACTGTTATTCTTGGTTACATTCCTACACCAAGAGGGGAAAGAGATTTCAAACTAGGCTAAAAGATGTTTGATCGTTTGCCAAGTCTGTGTGTAAAGAAGTCAGAAGCAGGTGGGGATTACCCAATCACATATTCTAAAAAATTTGGTGGTAAAGGATTTTGTGAATAAATCAGTGGAAGAAGTTTTTTAAAAGTTAGGAGAAAAGATTAGATAAAAAAGTTAAGAAAACTAAGATTGAAGGAACTCTAGGACAGTAAGCTAAGTTTCAAAGTTAGTAGTAAGAGAGAGAGAACAGTGGTGAAGGACATTTTAGAGTTTAGTGGGAAGATAGATATGGTAGGAGTTTAGATCTGTTAGGAGCAGATGCATTGAGAAAGTATGCGTTGCTGAATGATAAGAGAAGATTGAGGCTGATTGAGTATCTATATTTACAATTCCCAGCAGGAAGATCAAGGTAATTGTAGGTGTATTTTTTATAATCAAAAGTTTGAAAGTGAGGGTTTAGAGTAGGAAGAGAGAGTGAATGTAGTGACACTAGTGGTGATAGATGGAAGTACAAGTAAAGAGTTCAAAGCTTTGGGGAAACTAGATGAAACAACGCCAATGACATCAACACTTCAGTCTATTATAACAACAGTGGGAAGCAATTTAACTCTTTCAACATTGATAGTTATTAAAGCCATAAATATATCGCATTTGATTACAAGGGAACCAATAGCTCCAGCACCAATTTTAGAGAAAAAGACTGTTATTAGGGTTAGGATGGGTGATACAGCTCATCTTCCTTGTAGCTGTGAGAGATGGAGTGGGGGAGGGGACGTTCCTCCCACATGGAGAGATAATTATGGAGAAGAAGTATTGTTATCAGGACCAGATGTAGAAGCTGTGCCCCCTAGTCAAAGGAAGTATATTTTGTACAACGATATGACGTGGAAGAGGGTTATGAGTGATTGTTCACTTATTTTGCGTAATGTTACAGAGAAAGATCAGGGAGAATATATGTGTACTTATCTAGTGCAAGCATTAAAATTTGTTCCGGTTAAGAATTATTGGTTAAAAGGCTATGTAATTCGTAAAGTGACGCTTATAATGGAAGAGTTAAAGTCTGTTGAAGCTTCCACAGTCACCGAAGGAGTTCAGGAGAAGTATATTACAGTAGCCACTCCAACAGTAAATAATACACAGAGGATATCGGTAGCTTTCCCACTAGAAGTAGTTAAGGGTGTTAATACATCAACTAAATCAACTACTTTAAGGGTAACTTTGAAAGGGATTAATGGTACGACGGCGATAACAAATGTAGGAAGTATGACACAGACACCAACAACAACTTTTCTGAAATTAAAGGATGTAGCAAGAGTGACTCAGGAGTTTATGGTACGGATGGAGAGTGCTGTCAATGGTAGTAAGGATAGGGGTAAAATAGGAGAGCAGATGGTGGTAGAGAAGAATATAGATTCATCTGAAATAGTACAAGATACTATCATGGAGGTACAGGATGAGTTCTTTGATTTCAACATAACATCAGAAGATACATCTGATCAATACCGCTCGTTAGGGAAAAGAGAAACTAAATGGAAGGCATATGGATTTGATTCTTCTGTTTTGAAGATTAAAGATGAATGGGCAGGTAGGAATCTTTGGTTCCAACAGTTAACTCATTCTGTAAGATCAGTGAGGAATCTTGAGGGTCCATGTCTGTTGAGAATTCCAGCACCAGGCACGTGGGGTTCCATTTTAGAGACGGTCGCTCAACCTCTATCAAGTACGTGTCAATCTTATGCTTTGTCATGGCTGTTGTATCAGCAACAATCATTAACAGATAAAATAATGTCGTGGTCAAAACATTTGTTTAAGCCTAGGTTTAGGTGTTCTTGGTTAAATGAATTACCCTATGTGAATTTGTTAGATGGGAAGGAAAATCAGTTAACAGTGAACCCTGAAGCATTGGAGGTGAAACCAGTGAGGGCTAAAAGTTGTTTTTGTTCTAATAAAACATATGATGGAAAGGGTATGTTCATGGGAATATCAGATTGTGATGATTATATGATGACTTTGGGTAAGCATGAACATAAGGTTAGAGATGAGAAATATAATGTTACTTTTTATGTTCCCGTTAGTAAGAACAGCAGGACTTTGATGGTGGAAGATCAGATTTTGCCTGGCAATGTGACTATTGGGAATTTTAGAGATATTTGGTGGGTTTGTGGTGATAAAGCATATATATTCTTACCCTATGGATGGACAGGATGTTGTTACATGTCAACGTTGAAGCTTCCATATGAGGTTTTAACCATTAAAAGAGGGGTAGCACCGGACACAGATAAATCTGAATCTAGGTTTGGAAATAGGGTGAAAAGAGACATGGCGACATTTCATAGTCTGGGAAGCCTACCATTGGAGGATAAGTCTAGGAGAGAAGTGGGGACTGGGATTTTTCCATGGTATGGTGTAAAATTTGGGAAGATCATATTGATAATATTAGTTATACTTTGAGTCCAGATAGTTCAGATAATATCACTAGGGTTATAGATGCATTGAAGAATATAAGGGATGCATTTGGTAGATCTGAAGGAGCTGGATGGTCAGTGAAGTCTTGGTTGCAAGATCAGTTAGGCCCAGTGGGAGCAGTGATGGTTCAGATTTTAATAGCAGTTTTGATAACACTGTGTGTGATATTTTGCTTTTGTAATTTGTTACTGACCTTTGAGAAAGCTATGATATTGAGATAGGTTGGAGTTGTGATGCCTGGAGACAACACTCAGATGCCGTTGTTGACGGTTCCTGATCTGGATGAAGAGGGACAAGTGGGACTGGATGGAGTATTGATGGATAAATATCCTTTTGGATTATTTGATCATTTTTCATTTTTTTTTTCAATATTAGTGTGATTTTAGTATGATGTTATGAATCAAAGGGGGGAAATATGATAATGTGATTCATATATCATTTTATATCATTTTTTATATTCTTAGTTGATATTGATGTTTTAATTTGAAAGTGTTGTTTTGCAAAATATATTGTTTGGTCTTTTCTTTTCTTCCAGAAGCATTTGGGGGAATATGTAGAGATTGAAATACTCAAACAAGGACAATATGAAGGGACAATATGAAAGGAGAATGACTGGAGGAGATGGAACAAGGAAGGTGTGGAAAGGTTCCGATTCCATCATCAACGATGCATTGGATCGACACTGCTGAGGAGATGAAGTGTAGTGGACTACATTCCAGTGTCTGCAATGAAATATAGACATATTTGCATGTGTAATACATAATTTGTGTCATATTCTTAGGTATTACTTTTTGTAGAATGATATTTGATGTTATTGAATACATGTGGGGATCTTAGATGTTTTTGTTTATTTCGTGAATGCTTAGGGACAGGGAGTCTAGGCAGGGATAGAGATCCACTGTAGGGTCCGATGGGTCGACCAGACTTAGTGTGGATATTTTTTGGATAGTATTTTGTTTGCAGGGGCTTACATGTGTATTTAATGGCATCATAGTTTCAAATGCATTGATAAAGATTTATGAATTTATCTGGAGTACCTAGGTGGTTGCCTGGGGCAGAGGGACCGTGAGAGAATATTACTGTCTTGATTGATGGATGGATATTTGGAAAGAAGGCTGCCAGACAGGTTTTTCGCTCTCACACTCCATAAAGATTTGTTCATATTTCATAGTAATGTAGTCACACTTCATAAAGATTTGTTCATATTTCATAGAAAGGTATTTACACTCCAGAGGGAAATGGTTTTGGTTTATTGGTAAAGATACTCAATAAGATAAATTGTTACTTGTCATAATCCTATTCTTTTTGTTTTCGAGACTTTTAGTTAGTCTCGAAGGGGGGAATATGTAGTGTATTAAGATTATGATTTTGTTAATGGTTTTAAGTGGAACCTGAGAGGATGTTTATTTTAGTGTCAAGAGGGAATGTTTTAGTGTGACGCCACATACAACAGACAGGAAGTGTGTGTTGTAGACAGGGGATTGGACAGTAGAGGGAGCCACCCATATCTTGGGAAGATTATATATACTGGGTAAAAACGAAGAAGAGGTTAGAGCGGCCATTGCAATCTGGGACGCCGCTCTCCGGGTGGTCATGACATCCGTAACCTTATGCTGGAATCTTGTGATATGAATAAAACTTATGATCAAAGGTTCAGTATGAGCGGACTCCTTTGTTACAGCAATAATTACCAGCATTGACTCGACACTACAGGGGCTTCATAGCAAAGGGGGTGAATACATATGCACGCACCACTTTTCCATTATACATTTTTTAGAATTTTTTGAAACAAGTTATTTTTTTAATTTAACTTCACCAATTTGGACTATTTTGTGTATGTCCATTACATGAAATCCAAATAAAAATCCATTTAAATTACAGGTTGTAATGCAACAAAATAGGTAAAACGCCAAGGGGGATGAATACATTTGCAAGGCACTGTACAATCTATCTGCAATATTAAAGCTGATCTACCCCCCCAACAAAAATAAGAAAGAAATTGATTGTGTGACTGTGACAGGAAGATAAAAAATACTAATGTTAGCTAAGATGCAGCACTTATTATGAAGTTTGCATGCCAATAGAACAAACTCAACAACAACTGAACAAAGTTGGCTAGCTGGCTAGCTAGCGCTAGTAGGCTAGCTAGCACTAGCAGGCTAGCTAGCTCTCACTAGCAGGCTGGCTAGCAAGCCTACCTGGTTACTGGCTATAGTCATACTAGCTTGTAGTAGTTAGTGGAAGTAAGTTAGTTCCTAAACCTGCTACAAGATGAAGCTGCCTGGCCAGAGCTACCTGCTGCAGAAAGGTCAGATTTTTCGATTACTTTCTGTAGCAAATGTTGCTAGATCTTTTGTCGACTGATGGTGTTTATTGACTAAATACAAATTAACAGCAGTTACTGTAAATGGTTACCTATCTGGAACTTTGCATAGCTAACATAGCTATTGCATACACCTACAACAATATCCAATTAAGCTATAGTCAGTGCTGATGTGTGTGTGTGTGAGTTCTGAATGTTCCCACAGGAGAAAAGCACAGTATGGCATCTCAGCTGATCATCATGAACTTCATGTAGTTACATCAGCCAATAAAGTAAGTTAAAATAAGCCTTTTTATTGGTATGGGTATACTTCAACAACATCCTTTCCTGCTGACTGAAAGGCAGACGGATGCTATACTCTTCAGTTGTGAACACGACGATTGCTGCGACAATTGGCTTACTTCTCTAAATGTATACAGGTGTAGGATCTTAATTTGATCACCATGTTGTTGCAGGAAATGCAAATGTCTAGTGTTTAAGGTTTAAAAAGGCTTCTTTGTCATTTCCACTTTAAAATGCCAGACTTGATTTGCCCTAACAAAAAATGTATCAACCCTAGCAAAAATGTCAATTAATCATAATTCACATTTCCTGTTGCTGCAGGATTATTTTCCTGCTGTGATAAAATGATCAAATTAAGATCCTGCATCTGTACATACCCCCCGCCACACACACGCTCTCTCCCTTTTCTCTCTTGTCTTCTCTCCCTCACTCACACACACAAACACTAACACACACAGACACACACACACACACATGCTCTCCTCTCTCCCTTTCCTCTCACTCACTCACTCACACACACACACACACACACACACACACACACACACACACACACACACACACACACACACACACACACACACACACACACACACACACACACACACACACACACACACACACACACACACACACACACACACACACACACACACACACACACACACACACACACACACACCCCAACAGGCCCATTCACACAGTTCAGTCACTCAACCCTATACAGTGGACATGATGCTCTCAAGGTCCTGCACTACCTCCTCCTACAACAACCTGTTGAGAATAAATAATCCTGTCCCCATCACTGTAATTCAGCATATCTCTCTAAACCTGCTGTACCCTACTGTGCTGAGACAATATGACTCTAGAACAGTTTTACACTATTTTAAATGGAATGCTCAACAGTGATTATCTCTCTCAATTCAGTTACATTCAAAGGGGCTTTATTGGCATGGGAAACATATGTTAACATTGCCAAAGCGAGTGAAATAAACAATCACTAATGAACAGTTCTCTCTCAACAATCCTCACAGTTCACTCACAGATGGTATGTAGGCTGGTTGATGACACCTGCAGGCCTGTTTCAGGGACAACTGGACAGAAAGTGTCAGCATTATTGTACTTCAGCTGAGACCCTCCTCTACTTCCTGTTAGGCATGATGCTCTCAAGGGGTGTCTCTCCATTTCTCTTATGTCGTATGGTATTACCTATAGATGATCCCTAGACACTTTCAAATTGTTTGCCTGTGAATGGTTGTCCACATCATCAGGCTACCTGTGTGTTGAAATACTGCGTCCCTCTCACAGAATGTAAATGATTCCTCAACTGCCCAGTACTTTCTGTTTCTGTCTGTCTCTCTCTCTCTCTCTAGGATACATTAGGGGAAGTTGTTTTGCTGTTGGCACCAATCCCATGTTGCCAGACCAACTACTTTATCTCCCTTATACTAAACTTTGCTCACTCTTGTTCAACTTCCCTTTGATTCAATGTTTAAATTTGCTTCAAGTGTGGTTTTTACTGAAAGTTGATAGATGGCACTTGTGGGTGGAGGGATGTGGGTGTGGGGGGAGAGAGTGGATAGATGGGTATAAATGGGTTTGGTTGAAGAAAATCCCTCTCCCCCTACCTCCCTTCAATCTCTTGATAAGTAATACACCTGTGATCAAAAATTAAATCAAATTGAATATTTTATAAGTTACAAGCGAAGTTTGTTTATGAAAAAGGCCTATTTAATTAAGTTAATGTATGTACAGATGTAGGACCTTAATTTGATCAATTTCTCAGTAGGAAAATAATCCTGCAGCCACAGGAAATGTGAATTATTGTGTGGATTATAATTAACTGACAGTTTTGTAAGGGTTGATAAATGTTTTGTTAGGGCAAATCAAGTCTGACATTTTAATGTAGAAATTACAAACTTTAGAAGCCTTTTTAAACCTTGAATACATTGCAAGATTGCATTTCCTGCTCTGCAGGAAATTTCCTGCAACAACAGCGTGATAAATTTTTAAGATCCTACACCTGTATACATTTAGATAAGTAGGCCAATTGTCGCAGCAATCGTCGTGTTCACAACTGAAGAGTATAGCATCCGTCTGCCTTTCAGTCAGCAGGAAAGGATGTTGGTGAAGTATACCCATACCAATAAAAAGGCTTATTTTAACTTACTTTATTGGCTGATGTAACTACATGAAGTTCATGATGATCAGCTGAGATGCCATACTGTGCTTTTCTCCTGTGGGAACATTCAGAACTCACACACACACACATCAGCACTGACTATAGCTTAATTGGATATTGTTGTAGGTGTATGCAATAGCTATGTTAGCTACGCAAAGTTCCAGATAGGTAACCATTTACAGTAACTGCTGTTAATTTGTACTTAGTCAATAAACACCATAAGTCGACAGAAGATCTAGGTAAGTTTGCTACAGAAATAATGGAAATCTGATTATTATTTTTATTTTTTTGTGATTTGTTTTCCGTTATTCCATGTCAAATTCAAAAACAAAAAACGTTTTTTCCACTCTCTGTTTTGACTCAGAAATCAAAATGACGAAACGTACATGGACCGTCCAGGTAAGCCTGATGTGTCCCTTCCATGCCCCACACTCCGTGATACAATAAGTTCACCTTCAAGAATTAATAGCAAACACAAATTCATGGAAATATGGATTGTGTGATCAAATATGGCAAATGTGTGAGTTACAAAGAAGGTTATTATAAGAAACTGCTAATACAAACAAATATTAGAGTATTATTATAAAACTATTAGAGACTGTATTAGAGTAACGATAAGAACAGACATACCAATACATGCAAGAAAGTGTATATATATATATATTTTATATATATATAACTCAGGATCAGTAATTTTCCGAAATTATTTATTGTTTAAATCATTTTTAACTTTAATTGGACAAGTAGGCTATAACATTTTTGTCATGAAGAAAGTTGTAGTAAGGACCAAGGCTTCCCTGAATACCTTGAAGAAAAGCAGTTGGTGTTGTGATCAAAGACAAAGAGCCAACAGAAAAAAGGAAAACAAAACATTAACACAAAATAATGACAAAAGGTACATTCAATTTCAAGGCCTGTGCCTGCTCTCACTATAACTTTGGAACACAACAACGAGAGTCTGTGTATTGGTTACACAGACTCCCAATGTTGTGTCCCAAAGTGACTCTCACTACAACTGTGGAGCAGCTGTGGGTTCCCCTGAGTTTAACTGTAAATGACCCACAGCGCTCCACCATTGCAGCTAAAGCCAGCAGCACAGCCTTTACAGAAAAACGTGACTGCAGAAGAAAAGAGGACTCAGAGCACCAGAGAATGATGATTCAAACCAAGTCCTCCACTTCATCCCTTTATATTCACATGTTCAGAAAAAAACAAAACATTTCAACAAAGAGAGAACACAACTCTTCAAATTTAAGAGACACAGGACTCGTTCTTCCATCTCTTGCATAACACTGACCCCCTCTGACTATAGCATTCATCACATCTCTGTCAAAAGCTGGAAGAGGAACCTGAGGTAGACAACGGTATATCACTTATTGGACATTCACAACCAATACGAGAAGGCAGAACCCTCTCAAACATTCTGATTCTGAAAACATATATAAGAATGAGAACCCTATGGTTACTCCATCACAATTGAAAATACAAAAACAATACTGTTACTGCACCTGCTCAATAATAACTTGACTATTCCAGCTTTTAGTTGTTATCAGAGAGTTGGATTGCAGTCACCGGGCATTATAACAATACAGAGGATTACACATGTAAATAAAAAGAAAAAACAACTAAAATATTCCATATACAATATGAACTTGACATTTTAACACAGCTTTTCAGACTAATGCTCATCAACAACAGTTTAAAGGGGTATTCACATTCGTATCAAAGATTAATACATTTTAGGCATCTAGGAAAAACTAAATTCAGTTGGTACTTTCTCAAAACTGGGGTATACGAAACCCCATTGAAATAACGATAATATATAATATCTCCTCCAGTGAGAAAAAGTAAAAAAGAATGTAGAAAAATCTGTCTATTTTTTGCTTCAATTACAAATAACAACGAATGTTTAAAAGCACTAACGGTGTACCACTTTCATCTTGGTTTGTGGTCTAATAGACACCCATTTATTATGTAGTAATCAAAACCTAAATGGGGATAAAGCTTTTGGAACCATATCAAATAACAAAATATCATGCAAAGATATGTGTCTAAAATGGATCTCTTGCCAATGCGCAACAGTGACCTGAATTCTTTGGTATACATTGTTTGCCATTCAAAAGAAAGTAAAACTGATTGTGTCACACTTCATGCAAACTGTCATCCTATTAGTCAGAAAACTGTTGATTGAAAATACTGTTGCAATGTAGGATGAGAATCAATATAATATACTGTATATAGCTCTGCATATAATTTCCCCGTACAATGTACACATATCTAGTTGCAACAGTAAAGCTCTAAAGAAAACCAATAATAGGATGATTTGGTTAGTGTGCATGACATTGATTATAATTGTCACTTTAACCATTATCAAGGGCCCAAAATCCTGGGGGCACTTTCTGAGAGAGAACCCGCATCTCAACTCAGTTGGTCACAGAACGGGGGCACACATGTGCAAGGCTTTGTCTTAGAAGCAGCATCTCAGCTGATCTGCATTTGATTTTTGGTCTAATACATGAGAAAAACCTCATCATTGTAATTTTCCCAGGGACCCGCTGAGAGATCAAAAACAAACTTGAGGGAGCAAACAATTATTTTGTATGATAGCATCAGTCACCGCTGCACATTGGCTGTGATCAACAAATCAAACTAATCTGACAAGTGCTAAATTTATTTTTCTACTCTATGAAAATGTATCAACTACTTAAAGAACAAAAGTAACTAGAATCTGTACTCAGTAGTACATAACAGGCGACAAAAATATAGATATCTTTAGAGATAAAAGTTTTTTTTGGTGTTCATTCCATTCACTTCCATCGCACTGATTTAACGCTTTTGGTTTTCAACAATCATTCTTCACACTTCTCCCATCCCCATGTGTCAAAGAGTTGGACCTCAGATGGATCGGACTTTGGTATAGGAGCCTTTCTGTTTATCTCCGACATCTGAGGGACTCTTTCCCCATTAAGGCCATTTATAAAGCTTTTAAGGTCTGCTGTATTGATACAGGTCGACACAAGCATTTTTGGTATGTTCTTTCCCAAAATAACCAAAAAGATAGAAATCAACCAACAAAGGATAGCCTGCCATACCACAGACACATAATTCCAACTGAATTAAAACTGAGAAGGTTTTTCCACCTGTGAGTAGGGCATCACAAGGCTCTGAACCGTAACTGACCTTGTTCTAGAGATACATTCATAACAGATCTATGGCAACTACCCTCTACAATGAGCAGTTCAGCACTAAGAAGATACCCTGTCAGTCAACCATGGTACATTACACAATGCATGGCTTTTCAAATGTACTAAACCTTGTTCCCTGAGTTTAGGAGAATAATAACACAGCAAAATAATGCTTAAAAAGAGGTAGTATAAAACAGGAATTGCAAGGGCAACTGCACATTGACAAAGAAAACAAAAAATTATAATTTGTTAACCATTATTACTATGGATAACCTGAAAAGTACATTGTGTCATACTGGCTTTTTATTGAATTTCAGCATCTTATGTAGTAAATTGTACTGGCCTTCAATCTACCATAGCCAAACACTCAAAGCTTATTGTAAAGTAACCTGAGAAATAGTCCAATTAACCTGTGATTTAAAAAATAAATAACAAAGCTTTAAGTGAGATCTGCAGTACCCTTACAATCCCGTACTTCATTACAAACAAGGAAGAAAATGAATACAGGACGAATCTTACCTAGCAAAAACAAATTATTGCCATCAGGAAGTATCAGTTGTTACATAAAGGAAGAGACCCCTTACATAACTCAGGTATAAGTCGTTATTATTAAATATATAGTTGGAGTTTACCGAGAGGTAAACTGAGGTAGATAATCAGCAAAAGAAGGGCTCACTCTACACTTTGCTCCAGTGATAAACTCTTAAATAATGTCAGAAATGTAACAGTCACATTTCACATTTTTTACAATCTCTTGAAACATTCATGGTGGGTGAGATTTT
>NW_028160751.1:0-5000 GCF_964263955.1 Coregonus lavaretus
TCTCTGTCTCTCTCTCTCTCTCCCTCTCTCTCTCTCCCTCTCTCTCCCTCTCTCTCTCTCTCTCTCTCTCTCTCTCTCTGTCTCTCTCTCGCTCTCCTTTCTCTCTCTCTCTCCCTTCACCTCTCTCTCTCTCTCTATCTCTCTCTCTCTCGTCTCTCTCTCTCTCTCTCTCTCTCTCTCTCCTCTCTTCTCTCTCTCTCTCTCTCTCTCTGTCTCTCTCTCTCTCTCTGTCTCTCTCTCTCTCTGTCTCTCTCTCTCTCCTCTCTCTCTCCCTCTCTCCTCTCTGTTCACAGGCGTGGAGCATCACGTATGTTAGCTGGCTGACGTTTGTGTTCGTTCACAGGCGTGGAGCATCACGTATGTTAGCTGGCTGACGTTTGTGTTCCTGATGTGGTCGTGTATGTTGTGGATGGTGAGGGAGCGTCGTCGCTACACCATGCTAACCTCTCCCTTCATGGTGCTGTATGGGAACCTGCTGATGGTGCTGCAGTACATCTGGAGCTTTGAGCTTCTAAAGCCAGTACCTGGCCTCTTCCTCAAGATGGACGTGCCCTTCAGCCAACTGGGTTCCAAGGTAATTCAATGGAACTGGAAGAATGAACTGTTATGTCACTGTTATAGAACTGTCACTGTTATAGAACTGTCACTGTTATAGAACTGTCACTCTTATAGAACTGTCACTGTTATAGAACTGTCACTGTTATAGAACTGTCACTGTCATAGAACTGTCACTGTTATAGAACTGTCACTGTTATAGAACTGTCACTGTTATAGAACTGTCACTCTTATAGAACTGTCACTCTTATAGAACTGTCACTGTTATAGAACTGTCACTGTTATAGAACTGTCACTCTTATAGAACTGTCACTCTTATAGAACTGTCACTCTTATAGAACTGTCACTGTTATAGAACTGTCACTGTTATAGAACTGTCACTGTTATAGAACTGTCACTCTTATAGAACTGTCACTCTTATAGAACTGTCACTCTTATAGAACTGTCACTGTTATAGAACTGTCACTGTTATAGAACTGTCACTCTTATAGAACTGTCACTCTTATAGAACTGTCACTGTTATAGAACTGTCACTGTTATAGAACTGTCACTCTTATAGAACTGTCACTGTTATAGAACTGTCACTCTTATAGAACTGTCACTCTTATAGAACTGTCACTGTTATAGAACTGTCACTGTTATAGAACTGTCACTGTTATAGAACTGTCACTCTTATAGAACTGTCACTGTTATAGAACTGTCACTCTTATAGAACTGTCACTGTTATAGAACTGTCACTGTTATAGAACTGTCACTCTTATAGAACTGTCACTGTTATAGAACTGTCACTGTTATAGAACTGTCACTCTTATAGAACTGTCACTCTTATAGAACTGTCACTCTTATAGAACTGTCACTCTTATAGAACTGTCACTGTTATAGAACTGTCACTGTTATAGAACTGTCACTCTTATAGAACTGTCACTGTTATAGAACTGTCACTCTTATAGAACTGTCACTGTTATAGAACTGTCACTGTTATAGAACTGTCACTCTTATAGAACTGTCACTCTTATAGAACTGTCACTGTTATAGAACTGTCACTCTTATAGAACTGTCACTGTTATAGAACTGTCACTGTTATAGAACTGTCACTGTTATAGAACTGTCACTGTTATAGAAATGTCACTCTTATAGAACTGTCACTGTTATAGAACTGTCACTGTTATAGAACTGTCACTCTTATAGAACTGTCACTCTTATAGAACTGTCACTGTTATAGAACTGTCACTGTTATAGAACTGTCACTGTTATAGAACTGTCACTGTTATAGAACTGTCACTCTTATAGAACTGTCACTCTTATAGAACTGTCACTGTTATAGAACTGTCACTGTTATAGAACTGTCACTCTTATAGAACTGTCACTGTTATAGAACTGTCACTGTTATAGAACTGTCACTGTTATAGAACTGTCACTGTTATAGAACTGTCACTGTTATAGAACTGTCACTCTATAGAACTGTCACACTGTTATAGAACTGTCACTGTTATAGAACTGTCACTGTTATAGAACTGTCACTCTTATAGAACTGTCACTCTTATAGAACTGTCACTCTTATAGAACTGTAACTGTTATAGAACTGTCACTGTTATAGAACTGTCACTGTTATAGAACTGTCACTCTTATAGAACTGTCACTGTTATAGAACTGTCACTCTTATAGAACTGTCACTGTTATAGAACTGTCACTGTTGTAGAACTGTCACTCTTATAGAACTGTCACTGTTATAGAACTGTCACTCTTATAGAACTGTCACTGTTATAGAACTGTCACTGTTGTAGAACTGTCACTGTTATAGAACTGTCACTCTTATAGAACTGTCACTCTTATAGAACTGTCACTGTTATAGAACTGTCACTCTTATAGAACTGTCACTCTTATAGAACTGTCACTCTTATAGAACTGTCACTCTTATAGAACTGTCACTCTTATAGAACTGTCACTCTTATAGAACTGTCACTCTTATAGAACTGTCACTGTTATAGAACTGTCACTCTTATAGAACTGTCACTGTTATAGAACTGTCACTCTTATAGAACTGTCACTGTTATAGAACTGTCACTGTTATAGAACTGTCACTGTTGTAGAACTGTCACTGTTATAGAACTGTCACTCTTATAGAACTGTCACTGTTATAGAACTGTCACTGTTGTAGAACTGTCACTGTTATAGAACTGTCACTCTTATAGAACTGTCACTCTTATAGAACTGTCACTCTTATAGAACTGTCACTGTTATAGAACTGTCACTCTTATAGAACTGTCACTCTTATAGAACTGTCACTCTTATAGAACTGTCACTCTTATAGAACTGTCACTGTTATAGAACTGTCACTCTTATAGAACTGTCACTCTTATAGAACTGTCACTCTTATAGAAATGTCACTCTTATAGAACTGTCACTCTTATAGAACTGTCACTGTTATAGAACTGTCACTGTTATAGAACTGTCACTCTTATAGAACTGTCACTGTTATAGAACTGTCACTCTTATAGAACTGTCACTGTTATAGAACTGTCACTGTTGTAGAACTGTCACTGTTATAGAACTGTCACTCTTATAGAACTGTCACTCTTATAGAACTGTCACTGTTATAGAACTGTCACTGTTATAGAACTGTCACTCTTATAGAACTGTCACTGTTATAGAACTGTCACTGTTATAGAACTGTCACTCTTATAGAACTGTGTCACTGTTATAGAACTGTCACTGTTGTAGAACTGTCACTGTTATAGAACTGTCACTCTTATAGAACTGTCACTGTTATAGAACTGTCACTGTTGTAGAACTGTCACTGTTATAGAACTGTCACTCTTATAGAACTGTCACTCTTATAGAACTGTCACTCTTATAGAACTGTCACTGTTATAGAACTGTCACTCTTATAGAACTGTCACTCTTATAGAACTGTCACTCTTATAGAACTGTCACTGTTATAGAACTGTCACTCTTATAGAACTGTCACTCTTATAGAACTGTCACTCTTATAGAACTGTCACTCTTATAGAACTGTCACTGTTATAGAACTGTCACTCTTATAGAACTGTCACTGTTATAGAACTGTCACTCTTATAGAACTGTCACTCTTATAGAACTGTCACTGTTATAGAACTGTCACTCTTATAGAACTGTCACTCTTATAGAACTGTCACTCTTATAGAACTGTCACTGTTGTAGAACTGTCACTGTTATAGAACTGTCACTGTTATAGAACTGTCACTCTTATAGAACTGTCACTCTTATAGAACTGTCACTCTTATAGAACTGTCACTCTTATAGAACTGTCACTGTTATAGAACTGTCACTCTTATAGAACTGTCACTGTTATAGAACTGTCACTCTTATAGAACTGTCACTCTTATAGAACTGTCACTGTTATAGAACTGTCACTCTTATAGAACTGTCACTCTTATAGAACTGTCACTCTTATAGAACTGTCACTGTTGTAGAACTGTCACTGTTATAGAACTGTCACTCTTATAGAACTGTCACTCTTATAGAACTGTCACTCTTATAGAACTGTCACTCTTATAGAACTGTCACTGTTATAGAACTGTCACTCTTATAGAACTGTCACTCTTATAGAACTGTCACTCTTATAGAACTGTCACTCTTATAGAACTGTCACTCTTATAGAACTGTCACTGTTATAGAACTGTCACTGTTATAGAACTGTCACTCTTATAGAACTGTCACTGTTATAGAACTGTCACTCTTATAGAACTGTCACTGTTGTAGAACTGTCACTGTTATAGAACTGTCACTCTTATAGAACTGTCACTCTTATAGAACTGTCACTGTTATAGAACTGTCACTCTTATAGAACTGTCACTCTTATAGAACTGTCACTCTTATAGAACTGTCACTCTTATAGAACTGTCACTCTTATAGAACTGTCACTCTTATAGAACTGTCACTCTTATAGAACTGTCACTGTTATAGAACTGTCACTCTTATAGAACTGTCACTCTTATAGAACTGTCACTCTTATAGAACTGTCACTGTTATAGAACTGTCACTGTTATAGAACTGTCACTGTTATAGAACTGTCACTGTTATAGAACTGTCACTCTTATAGAACTGTCACTGTTATAGAACTGTCACTCTTATAGAACTGTCACTGTTGTAGAACTGTCACTGTTGTAGAACTGTCACTGTTATAGAACTGTCACTCTTATAGAACTGTCACTGTTATAGAACTGTCACTGTTATAGAACTGTCACTCTTATAGAACTGTCACTGTTATAGAACTGTCACTCTTATAGAACTGTCACTGTTATAGAACTGTCACTGTTGTAGAACTGTCACTGTTATAGAACTGTCACTCTTATAGAACTGTCACTCTTATAGAACTGTCACTCTTATAGAACTGTCACTCTTATAGAACTGTCACTCTTATAGAACTGTCACTCTTATAGAACTGTCACTGTTATAGAACTGTC
>NW_028160751.1:10000-39254 GCF_964263955.1 Coregonus lavaretus
TACACCATGCTGGTCCTCATCCTGGTCTACACCTTTCAGTTTGACACCTCCCCACCCTTCTGGTCTAACATTACTGGAATGAGCAAAGTGAAGTGAGTCGTAGTAGCAGCCCTCCTAACCCTAAAGAACTAACTGATATCAAGATATCCTCTGATATCCTCTGATATCCTCTGATATCCTGTGATATCCTCTGATATCCTTTACCATACTCAGACAGCCTACATGTTTCTGTATGTCCAGTTATGTCCAGTTATGTCCAGATATGTCCAGATATGTCCAGATATGCCTAGATATGCCCAGTTATGTCCAGATATGTCCAGATATGTCCAGATATGTCCAGATATGCCCATATATGTCCAGATATGTCCAGATATGCCCAGATATGCCCAGATATGCCCAGATATGTCCAGATATGTCCAGATATGTCCAGTTATGTCCAGATATGTCCAGATATGCCCAGATATGCCCAGATATGTCCAGATATGCCCAGATATGCCCAGATATGCCCCGATATGCCCAGATATGCCCAGATATGCCCAGATATGCCCAGATATTCCCAGATATGCCCAGATATGCCCAGATACATCCAGATACGTCCAGATACGTCCAGATATGCCCAGATATGTCCAGATATGTCCAGATATGCCCAGATATGCCCAGATATGCCCAGATATGTCCAGGTATGTCCAGATATGTCCAGATATGTCCAGATATGCCCAGATATGCCCAGATATGCCCAGATATGCCCAGTTATGTCCAGATATGTCCAGATATGTCCAGATATGTCCAGATATGCCCAGATATGCCCAGATATGCCCCGATATGTCCAGATATGCCCAGATATGCCCAGATATGCCCAGATATGCCCAGATATGCCCAGATATATCCAGATATATCCAGATATGTCCAGATATGTCCAGATATGTCCAGATACGTCCAGATACGTCCAGATATGCCCAGATATGCCCATCCAGTACCAAGCTAGAGGATACCCAGACAATCATTGCTTCATATGGACCATAACAGTTGTCATAGAATGATCTCTCTCTGCACCCCCCCCCACCCCCCCCCCTTCCCCCTTCCTCTCCCCCCGCCCTCCTCTCTCTCTCCAGACTGGAGGACCTGGGGTTAGAGACGTTCTCTGTACCGATGCTCTTCACACGTATCTTCATCCCCACCTCCTTCCTCCTAGTGTGTATCCTCCATCTTCACTACTTCCACGACCGCTTCCTCCTGCTCACTGACCTGAAGGCTGTGGCCCAAAAACAGGACAGCGCCATCTACAGGTGAGACTGGGTGACTGACTGTGTTAGCCCACTGAGCTAAAGTTTAGGACTAGGTGTTAATACAGGGAGATAACATGAGTCTCAGCACCATCGACTGGGATTTGAACCCTGGGTTGTGTTAGCCCACTGAGCTCAAGTTATTAATGTGGGGAGCTAACTTGAGTCACAGCTGCATTTCTAGATGAGCTGTGTGTGTGACTGGGGTTCGAACCCTGGTACGTCTCTAGACTGTGTTAACCCACTGAGCTTAAGTCTAGGTGTTTGTGTGGGGAGGCAACCTGAGTCTTCAGGTCGTCTCAGGCAAAGTTCCAGCTACAACTGTACTGAGTTGCATTAGTTTTGCTTTCCCGTTCAATCTTTCTGATGGGCTGACCAGCAATCTTTCAGCTCTTTAGACCAGAGTTTGGATTGGCTGGATGGTGTTTTATCATGTATCTACCTTATTTACTTTGTTCTCTCTAATATATAACACCTACAGAGAAATCCTGGAGCTGTAGTGGTCTG
Organism: Coregonus lavaretus; assembly: GCF_964263955.1. Classification (NCBI taxonomy): domain Eukaryota; kingdom Metazoa; phylum Chordata; class Actinopteri; order Salmoniformes; family Salmonidae; genus Coregonus; species Coregonus lavaretus. Next base: position 11,791 of record NW_028160751.1, read on the forward strand.
TGTCAATGTCTATCTATGTCCTTCATGTTCCTTATTATCCAGCTCTACTCTCGACTTCTCTTCTCTCTTTCATCTCTCCTCCTCCTCCTCCTCTCTCCATTCCTACCTCTCCTCACACAGTCATGCTAAAGTCAATGGTCGTGTGTATCTGATCATGAATAGGTAGGTACCTGCTCACCTTTCTCAAGCATCCATCCATCCTGTCGCATCCATCCATCACTGTTTGACTTCCCTCCCTCTTCTTCACCCATCTTCTCCTTTGTCAACACTTCTCCTCCCCCCACCTCCTCTCCACCTCTCCATCTCCTCCCTCCATCTCTCCTCTCTCTATCTCTCCTCTCTCATCCACCTCTCCACCTCCTCTCTCCATCTCTCCTCTCTCATCCACCTCTCCTCCTCCTCGCACCTTCTCCTCTCTCATCCACCTCTCCATCTCCTCTCCACCTCTCCATCTCCTCTCCACCTCTCCTCTCATCCTCTATACCTCTGGTCCTCTGGTCCTCTGGTCCTCCGGTCCTCCGGTCCTCCTAGCATCTGAACACGCCTGTCTTTCCCTGCTCTGGTACCTAACTTCCCTTTTGAAATGGTTTGCTCCTACATAAATGGTTTGCTCCTACAGTTCTGTCAGTTTGGTTTAATGATGGTAAACCAATGTTTGATGACTGTATGGTGGTTTGCTTTGACAGGTCACGTTAGAAACGTATGTGAAACTTTTCTGTTCTTCATTCAATATTTTGGTTTCTGCCTCTTTCTGTCTCTTGGATGACCAATTTGATTTGTGGACACTTCTCCCTGATACCCACAGCCCCTCTTCTCTCTATAGCTAACTTCTCAGCCAGTTTATCTTCATTACAATACTGTCTCTTCTTTCAAGCATGTCCTGACTTCAGAACCAATCCCCTCCACTCTTTCCCCAGTTCCTCTGCAGCCTGTGGTAGCAACTTAGCACCAACCTATTGCTCGCTAACCTGTGTCTGTCAATCTACTCTTGTTGTCGATCTCCCTCTCTCTCTGTGTTGATCTCCCTCTTTCTCCTGTGTCGATCTCCCTCTCTCTCTGTGTTGATCTCTCTCTCTCTCCTGTTTCGATCTCTCTCTCTCTCTGTGTTGATCTCCCTCTCCTGTGTTAATCGTTCTCTCTCTGTGTTGATCTCCCTCTCTCCTGTGTCGATCTCTCTCTCTCTCTGTGTTGATCTCCCTCTCTCCTGTGTTAATCGTTCTCTCTCTGTGTTGATCTCTCTCTCTCCTGTGTTAATCGTTCTTTCTCTGTGTTGATCTCTCTCTCTCCTGTGTTAATCGTTCTCTCTCTGTGTTGATCTCTCTCTCTCCTGTGTTAATCGTTCTCTCTCTGTGTTGATCTCCCTCTCTCCTGTGTTAATCGTTCTCTCTCTGTGTTGATCTCCCTCTCTCCTGTGTTAATCGTTCTCTCTCCCTCTCTCTCTCTCTCTCTCTCTCTCTCTCTGTCTCTCTCTCTCTCTCTGTCTCTCTCTCTCTCTCTCTCTCTCCCTCTCTCTCTCTCTCTCGCTCTCTCTCTCTCTATGTTGATCTCTCACTATCTCTATTTGTTGAGCTATTTCTCTCTCTCTCTCTCTCTCTCTCTCTCTCTCTCTCTCTCTCTCTCTCTCTCTCTCTCTCTCTCTCTCTCTCTCTATTCAAGTAAATTCAAAGGGCTTTATTGGCATGGGAAACATACAGTGGGGAGAACACTGACGATTTTGCAGGTTTTCCTACTTATAAAGCATGTAGAGGTCTGTAATCTTTATCATAGGTACACTTCAACTGTGAGAGACGGAATCTAAAACAAAAATCCAGAAAATCACATTGTATGATTTTTAAGTAATGAATTTGCATTTTATTGCATGACATAAGTATTTGATACATCAGAAAAGCAGAACTTTATATTTGGTACAGAAACCTTTGTTTGCAATTACAGAGATCATACGTTTCCTGTAGGTCTTGACCAGGTTTGCACACACTGCAGCAGGGATTTTGGCCCTCTCCTCCATACAGACCTTCTCCAGATCCTTCAGGTTTCGGGGCTGTCGCTGGGCAATACAGACTTTCAGCTCCCTCCAAAGATTTTCTATTGGGTTCAGGTCTGGAGACTGGCTAGGCCACTCCAGTACCTTGAGATGCTTCTTACGGAGCCACTCCTTAGTTGCCCTGGCTGTGTGTTTCGGGTCTTTGTCATGCTGGAAGACACATCCATGACCCATCTTCAATGCTCTTACTGAGGGAAGGAGGTTGTTGGCCAAGATCTCACGATACATGGCCCCATCCATCCTCCCCTCAATACGGTGCAGTCATCCTGTCCCCTTTGCAGAAAAGCATCCCCAAAGAATGATGTTTCCACCTCTATGCTTCACGGTTGGGATGGTGTTCTTGGGGTTGTACTCATCCTTCTTCCTCCTCCAAACATGGCGAGTGGAGTTTAGACCAAAAAGCTATATTTTTGTCTCATCAGACCACATGACCTTCTCCCATTCCTCCTCTGGATCATCCAGATGGTCATTGGCAAACTTCAGACGGGCCTGGACATGCGCTGGCTTGAGCAGGGGGACCTTGCGTGCGCTGCAGGATTTTAATCCATGACGGCGTAGTGTGTTACTAATGGTTTTCTTTGAGACTGTGGTCCCAGCTCTCTTCAGGTCATTGACCAGGTCCTGCCGTGTAGTTCTGGGCCGATCCCTCACCTTCCTCATGATCATTGATGCCCCACGAGGTGAGATCTTGCATGGAGCCCCAGACCGAGGGTGATTGACCGTCATCTTGAACTTCTTAAATTTTCTAATAATTGCACCAACAGTTGTTGCCTTCTCACCAAGCGGCTTGCCTATTGTCCTGTAGCCCATCCCAGCCTTGTACAGGTCTACAATTTTATCCCTGATGTCCTTACACAGCTCTCTGGTCTTGGCCATTGTGGAGAGGTTGGAGTCTGTTTCATTGAGTGTGTGGACAGGTGTCTTTTATACAGGTAACGAGTTCAAACAGGTGCAGTTAATACAGGTAATGAGTGAGGACCAGGAGGGCTTCTTAAAGAAAAACTAACAGGTCTGTGAGAGCTGGAATTCTTCCTGGTTGGTAGGTGATCAAATACTTATGTCATGCAATAAAATGCAAAATAATTACTTAAAAATCATACAATGTGATTTTTTAGATTCCGTCTCTCACAGTTGAAGTGTACCTATGATACAAATTACAGACCTCTACATGCTTTGTAAGTAGGAAAACCTGCAAAATCGGCAGTGTATCAAATACTTGTTCTCCCCACTGTATGTTTACATTGCCAAAGCAAGTGAAATAAACAATAAATATTAACAGTAAACATTACACTCAGAAGTTCCAAAAGAATAAAGACATTTCAAATGTCATATTATGTCTATAAACAGTGTTATAACAATGTGCAAATAGTTAAAGTACAAAAGGGAAAATAAATCAACATAAATATGGGTTGTATTTACAATGGTGTTTGTTCTTCACTGGTTGCCCTTTTCTTGTGGCAACAGGTCACAAATGCTGTGATGGCACACTGGTATTTCACCCAATAGATATGAGAGTTGATCAAAATTGTAGTTATTTCCAAATTCTTTGTGGATCTGTGTAATCTGAGGGAAATATGTGTCTCTAATATGGTCATACATTTGTCAGGAGGTTAGGAAGTGCAGCTCAGTTTCCACCTCATTTTGTGGGCAGTGCGCACATAGCCTGTCTTCTCTTGAGAGCCAGGTCTTTCTACGGCGGCCTTTCTCAATAGCAAGGCTATGCTCACTGAGTCTGTACATAGTCAAAGCTTTCCTTAATTTTGGGTCAGTCACAGTGGTCAGGTATTCTGCCACTGTGTACTTTCTGTTTAGGGCCAAATATCATTCTAGTTTGCTCTGTTTTTTTGTTAATTCTTTCCAATGTGTCAAGTAATTATCTTTTTGTTTTCTCATGATTTGGTTGGGTCTAATTGTGTTGCTGTCCTGGGGGTCTGTGGGGTCTGTTTGTGTTTGTGAACAGAGCCCCAGGACCAGCTTACTTAGGGGACGCTCTAGGTTCATCTCTCTGTAGGTGATGGCTTTGTTATGGAAGGTTTGGGAATCGCTTCCTTTTAGGTGGTTGTAGAATTTAACGTCTCTTTTCTGGATTTTGATCATTAGCGGGTATCGGCCTAATTCTGCTATGCATGCATTATTTGGTGTTTTACGTTGGACTCTGAGGATATTTTTGCAGAATTCTGTATGCAGAGTCTCAATTTGGTGTTTGTCCCATTTTGTGAATTCTTGACCTCACAACCATAAAGGGCAATGGGTTCTGTAACTGATTCAAGTATTTTTAGCCAGATCCGAATTGGTATGTCGAATTTTATGTTCCTTTTGATGGCATAGAAGGCCCTTCTTGCCTTGTATATCAGATCGTTCACCGCTTTCTGGAAGTTACCTGTGGTGCTGATGTTTAGGCCGAGGTATGTATCATTTTCTGTGTGCTCTAGGGCAACGGCGTCTAGATGGAATTTGTACTTGTGGTCCTCAGTGGCGATTTTAGCATGTAAATCTTGGTGGGGCAAAGCACCTACACAACACTAAACAATACATTAATTGCACTATAAATAAAATAAAATAAAATTGTATTTGTCACATGCGCCGAATACAACAGGTGTAGTAGACTGGGTCAAGCCGAGTGAGGAAGAGAAGGGCTTGACATTATGGCAGAAGGGCGAAAGGCTGGCGAGGGACATGGAGACCTGGTCCACGGGTAGGGGAGACGCCCAGAAATTTTTTAGGGGGGGGCTAACGCCGTAGACGACGGGCCAGCAGGAGACCGCGGCAGAGCGGCCCAGCGGATTGGCAGAGGAGGCCGCCAGGTTACGGGGGCCACTGGTCGAAGAGGGGGTGGAAGATGTAGAGGCACGGCGAGAGGTACTGGCGTGTGTTGCCAGTCCGGTCCGGCCTGTTCCTGATCCCCACGTAGGGCCAGTGGTGTGTGTTCCCAGTACGGTCCGGCCTGTTCCTGCCACTCGCACCAAGTCTACGGTGCGCATCGCCAGCTCGGCCCGGCCCGTTCCTGCTCCCCGCCCCAAGTCAGTGGTGCGCTTCGTCAGCCCGGTCCGGCCCGCTCCTGCTCCCCGCCCCAAGTCAGTGGTGCGCGTCGCCAGCCCAGTCCGGCCCATTCCTGCTCCCCGCACCAAGTCTGTGGTGCGTTTCGTCAGCCCGGCTCGGCCCGTTCCTGCTCCCCGCACCAAGTCAGTGGTGCGCGTCGCCAGCCCAGTCCGGCCCATTCCTGCTCCCCGCACCAAGTCTGTGGTGCGTTTCGTCAGCCCGGCTCGGCCCGTTCCTGCTCCCCGCACCAAGTCAGTGGTGCGCGTCGCCAGCCCAGTCCGGCCCATTCCTGCTCCCCGCACCAAGTCTGTGGTGCGTTTCGTCAGCCCTGTCCGGCCCGCTCCTGCTCCCCACACCAAGCCAGTGGTGTGCGTCGTCAGTCCAGCACGGCCCGTGCCTGTTCCCCACACCAAGCCAGTGGTGTGCGTCGTCGGTCCGGCACGGCCCGTGCCTGTTCCACTGGTGCCTGGTCCGGCACCGGTCAGATGCGTTACGCCGGAGCTAGAGCAATCCGCTCCATCAGTGTGCAGTCCAGCTCCGGCCAGCGGGGCCAGACCGGACCAGGGGTACTTTGGGGGGTTGGAGAGGGAGTGGGGATCAGGCCCGGAGCCGGATCCGCCGCCAAGGCGGAGTGCCCACCCGGTCCCTCCCCTGTGGTATTTAGTTGGCGCGGTCGGAGTCCGCGCCTTTAGGGGGGGGTACTGTCACGCCCTGGCTCTGGGGACACTGTTATGTTGAGCCAGGGTGTGTAATTCTATGTTTGTATTTCTTTGTTGGCCTGAGTGACTCCCAATCAGAGGCAACGAGTGTCAGCTGGTTGTCTCTGATTGGGAGCCATATTTAACTGTCTGTCTTTTCACTTTGTGTTGGTGGTTTCTTGTTCCGTGTTGGTTCGTGTTTGTAACCAGGGACGTCACGTTTTCGTTTTGTTGTTTTTGTTCGTGTGTTCATTCATTTAATAAAATGTTCGCATTCAACGCTGCGCCTTGGTCCTCCTCATTGGTAGACGATCGTGACAGTTACCTACCCTTACCACCTGGGGGCGGCCCGTCAGGAAGTCCAGGATCCAGTTGCAGAGGGAGGTGTTTAGTCCCAGGGTCCTTAGCTTAGTGATGAGCTTTGACGGCACTATGTTGTTGAACGCTGAGCTGTAGTCAATGAATAGCATTCTCACATAGGTGTTCCTTTTGTCCAGGTGTGAAAGGGCAGTGTGGAGCGCAATAGAGATTGCATCATCTGTGGATCTGTTGGGGCGGTATGCAAATTTAGCTTGTCTGGTAGGCTCGTGTCACTGGGCAGCTCGCGGCTGTGCTTCCCTTTGTAGTCTGTAACAGTTTTCAAGCCCTGCCACATCCGATGAGCGTCGGAGCCGGTGTAGTACGATTCAGTCTTAGTCCTGTATTGACGCTTTGCCTGTTTGATAGTTCGTCGGAGGGCATAGTGGGATTTCTTATAAGCTTCCCGCTCCTTGAAAGTGGCAGCTCTACCCTTTAGCTCAGTGCGGATGTTGCCTGGAATCCATGGCTTCTGGTTGGGGTATGTACGTACAGTCACTGTGGGGACAACGTCATCGATGCACTTATTGATGAAGCCAGTGACTGATGTGGTGTACTCCTCATTTTGCCAAATGGAGGGTGAGGGAGAGCTTTGTACGCGTCTCTGTGAGTTTTTTTCCCTCTGGTTGCACATTTAACATGCTGGTAGAAATTAGGTAAAACGGATTTAAGTTTCCCTGCATTAAAGTCCCCGGCCACTAGGAGCGCCGCCTCTGGATGAGCGTTTTCCTGTTTGCTTATTGCCGTATACAGTTCATTGAGTGCGGTCTTAGTGCCACCATCGGTTTGTGGTGGTAAATAGACAGCTACGAAGAATATAGATGAAAACCCTCTTAGTAAATAGTGTGGTCTACAGCTTATCATAAGATACTCTACCTCAGGCGAGCAAAACCTCGACACTTCCTTAGATACAGTGCCTTGCAAAAGTATTCACCCCCCTTGGCGTTTTTCCTATTTTGTTTAATCACAACCTGTAATTTAAATTAATTTTTATTTGGATTTCATGTAATGGACATACACAAAATAGTCCAAATTGGTGAAGTGAAATGAAAAAAATAACTGGTGTCAAAAAATTCTAAAAAATAAATAACGGAAAAGTGGTGCGTGCATATGTATTCACCCCCTTTTCTATGAAGCCCCTTAATAAGATCTGGTGCAAACAATTACCTTCAGAAGTCACATAATTAGTTAAATAAAGTCCACCTGTGTGCAATTTAAGTGTCACATGATGTCACATGATCTCAGTATATATACACCTGTTCTGAAAGGCCCCAGAGTCTGCAACACCACTAAGCAAGGGGCACCACCAAGCAAGCGGCACCATGAAGACCAAGGAGCTCTCCAAACAGGTCAGGGACAAAGTTGTGGAGAAGTACAGATCAGGGTTGGGTTATAAAAAAATATCTGACACTTTGAACATCCCACGGAGCACCATTAAATCCATTATTAAAAAATACATTAATGAGCGAGCCAGGACGGACGTAGTCAATATAACTATTTGTTCAGCACTTTTGAAATGTACAGCGACAGAATTCAGAACACGGGCCGTTCTTACAGTATTCTCCCTGTACACCAAGTCAGAACCGTAGGATGAATAAAGGGGGCATATAAGCAGACTATGAAAGCTCTTACAATATTCGATGATTACATTTCTCTAAAACAGGTTATAGGCTACATGTGCACCACCAAGTCAGAACAGTAGGCTAAATTATGAGGGGGAAAGGGACCAAATTATTAGGGTGAGGCACATGGGCTACTAACAGCTTACTACACAACATACACTTAGTATTACTTTCTTAGCTAAAGTATACATATCTCCCTTGCATATTACATAATTTATGCAGCAGCATACAATACATTTTTGGACTCACCTTGTTGTGCTGTGCTTTCTTGAACAGGACGGTGGCGCGGCGGTCCTTCGTGGGCAAATTATGGATTTATGATGCTTTCAAGACAACTGGGAACTCGGAAAAAAAAGTTGAATCATGATGACGTCAGTGATCTTCAGGTCGGAGCTCTAGAAAGAGGCCCGAGTTCCCGACTTGCAATTCCGAGTTGGATGACCGTTCAAAACGTATTTTCCCAGTCGGAGTTAGTTTTTTTCAGAATTCCCAGTTATGTTGAACTCACTGAAATCAGATTTCCCAGTTCTGAGTTTCCAGTTGTTTTGAGCGCGGCAGAAGTCATGCTGGATTGACAGAATGGCCAATGTTGAATGTTTATCCTTTTAAGCTTGGAAAAGAGACCCTTAAACCCAAACTTGACATGATCAGTCCAATCAAAGCTGCTGTAGATATAACGTGATTTGACGTCATTTTATCTGTGGCCAATGACCTTGAACCTTACATTTACATTTACATTTTATGGATGGGCACTTCTAATGTCACTCTATGGAAACACCCAAGGAAGGGGCTTGAATTTTCGAGCTCTACCCTTAAATTTGGGGGTGACGTAGTGTCCCCATGAGTGACAGAACAGAACAGAACAGAACACGGCGCAACTATTACCAGCCCCTACGCTCCGTATTTTCCGCTGGCTACCCCACCACCACAGAAAGCACTGAGCTAGGCTGAAACACCTGCATTTTGGAGCTGCCTTACTCAAGAAAGCAAAAAAGAGACCAAGTTTATATGTGGCTTTATAAACTCAATTATTATTTTTTATTTTTTGACATTGTTTGCAAACTGACATGTGACACGTATTCATGGCAAAATAATATGCAAAACAGGAATCCCCCCAATTTTATGATAGATGAATGATAGATAACTCTTCGTGTTGTTTGTTTTGTTTTGTTTTTTGCTTTGTTTGTTTTGTGTGTTCCAATTTCCCCAGAAGTGGTTAGATTCAATGGATTCTTCAATTACATTGAGCTGATTTCTGACATGCGGTTCCTTCTTTTTTTCGTAGTGTATTTCTGTATTGTTTAACTGATTGACCATAGTGAAGGCGTAGGTTCAGGTTTTCTGGGTCTCTATGTTTTTGGTTGGATAGGTTTCTCCATTTCTTTCCTAGGTTTTTACATTCTTCATCAAACCATTTGTCATTGTTGTTAATTTTCTTAGGTTGTCTGCTTAAAAAATTTATAAGCTGAGAGGTCAAATATACTGTTTAGGTTTTCTACTGCCAAGTTTACACCTTCACTATTACAGTGAAACATTTTGTCCAGGAAGTTGTCTAAAAGGGATTGAATTTGTTGTTGCCTAATTGTTTTTTGGTAGGTTTCCACACTACTTTCCTTCCATCTATAGCATTTCTTAATATTATTCAGTTCCTTTGGCTTTGATGCCTCATGCAGGAGTTGTGACCCGTTTTTGTTGGTTATGTTGTCGTAGTTGTGCCTAGGGGGGCATATGGGGGAGGGAATGCTGTCACCTCCAGGTAGGTGTTTGTCCCCCTGTGTGCTGAGGGTGTCAGGTTCTTGTCCAGTTCTGGCATTTAGGTCACCACAGACTAGTGCAAGTCCCTGGGCCTGGAAATGATTGATTTCCCCCTCCAGGATGGAGAAGCTGTCTTCATTGAAGTCTCTCTCTCTCTCTCTCTCTCTCTCTCTCTCTCTCTCTCTCTCTCTCTCTCTCTCTCTCTCTCTCTCTCCTGTGTTAATCATTCTCTCTCTGTGTTGATCTCTCTTTCTCTCTCTCTCTGACTGTCTCTCTCTCTCTCTCTGTCTCGCTCTCTCTCTTTCTCTCTCTGTGTTGATCTCTCTCTCTCTCTCTCTCCTTCTCTCTCTCTCTCTCTCTGTGTCTCTCTCCCGTGTTGTTCACTCTCTCTTGTTGTTGACCTCTCTCTCTCTGTAACATGTTGTTATCTGAGCAGCATCAAGCAAAACATTTCCTCTCCACAGAGCAAGTAAGTCTAAACCCAACAAGACATTAAATTAAATGCCTCGCCTTGACATGCAGCCATTTCCTTCAAGCCAACCCTGACCTCTGACCTTCAACCTATAATCTCAACCTGTAACCTCTGACCCATATAGCCATCTCCCATTGCCTGAGACCTAGGGAGATATAAAGTTTAGGGGCTGCATCCCAAATTGCACCCTATTCCCTATAAAGTGCACTACTTTTGACCTGGAACTGCATAGGGTAGTGCACTATATAGGGAATAGGGTGCCATTTCATGTGCAGCCCAGTTGTCCATGCCTCCCTCCCTGTTCTCCTATTACCATTGATCTGTATTGAGAGACAATGACTCCTGAGAATCGGAGGACTTTTATTTTGAAGAATGACAGTCAGAGGAATGTGCTTATTGCTTTATATTAAACATGATGCTGTTTAATCCCACTCTGCTGTTAGTGGACACCCACGGCTTGATATGAGGGCCCTTTGGGAAAGAAGTGTGTGTGTTGTGTCTGTGTTTGTGTGTGTGTGTGTTTGTGTGTGTTAGGGTTGGGCGATATTACGATAGCATTGATTGACAGCTATCGTCGATGGTAACGACATCGTGATGTGACAGATGATGGTTTACCCTATTTGAACTTGACTGGTGCCGAGCAGTAAAGAACTGAGTCTCACAGTACACAGCAGTAAAGATCTGAGTCTCACAGTACACAGCAGTAAAGATCTGAGTCTCACAGTACACAGCAGGACAGCAGGACAGCACACAGCAGGACAGAAGGACAGTACACAGCAGGACAGTACACAGCAGGACAGAAGGACAGTACACAGCAGGACAGTACACAGCAGGACAATACACAGCAGGACAGCACACAGAAGGACAGTACACAGCAGGACAGCAGGACAGCACACAGCAGGACAGTACACAGCAGGACAGCACACAGCAGGACGGCAGGACAGCACACAGCAGGACAGTACACAGCAGGACAGTACACAGCAGGACAGCACACAGCAGGACAGCACACAGAAGGACAGTACACAGAAGGACAGTACACAGCAGGACAGCACACAGCAGGACAGAAGGACAGTACACAGCAGGACAGAAGGACAGTACACAGCAGGACAGAAGGACAGTACACAGCAGGACGGCAGGACAGCACACAGCAGGACAGTACACAGCAGGACGGCAGGACAGCACACAGCAGGACAGAAGGACAGTACACAGCAGGACAGAAGGACAGTACACAGCAGGACAGAAGGACAGTACACAGCAGGACGGCAGGACAGCACACAGCAGGACAGTACACAGCAGGACGGCAGGACAGCACACAGCAGGACAGTACACAGCAGGACAGCACACAGAAGGACAGTACACATAAGGACAGTACACAGCAGGACAGTACACAGCAGGACGGCAGGACAGCACACAGCAGGACAGCACACAGCAGGACAGTACACATAAGGACAGTACACAGCAGGACAGTACACAGCAGGACAGTACACAGCAGGACGGCAGGACAGCACACAGCAGGACAGCACACAGCAGGACAGTACACATAAGGACAGTACACAGCAGGACAGTACACAGCAGGACAGTACACAGCAGGACAGTAGGACAGTACACAGCAGGACAGTACACATCAGGACAGAAGGACAGTACACAGCAGGACAGCAGGACAGTACACAGCAGGACAGAAGGACAGTACACAGCAGGACAGTACACAGCAGGACAGTACACAGAAGGACAGTACACAGCAGGACAGCAGGACAGTACACAGCAGGACAGTACACAGAAGGACAGTACACAGCAGGACAGCAGGACAGTACACAGTAGGACAGTACACAGCAGGACAGCACACAGCAGGACAGTACACAGCAGGACAGTACACAGCAGGACAGCACACAGCAGGACAGTACACAGCAGGACAGCAGGACAGTACACAGCAGGACAGTACACAGCAGGACAGCAGGACAGTACACAGCAGGACAGCACACAGAAGGACAGCATACAGCAGGACAGCACACAGAAGGACAGCACACAGCAGGACAGTACACAGAAGGACAGTACACAGCAGGACAGTACACAGCAGGACAGGACACAGCAAGACAGGACAAGCAGGACAGCACACAGCAGGACAGCACACATCAGGACAGCACACAGCAGGACAGGACACAGCAGGACGGCAGGACAGTACACAGCAGGACAGTACACAGCAGGACAGTACACAGCAGGACAGTACACAACAGGACAGTACACAGCAGGACAGTACACAGCAGGACAGTACACAGCAGGACAGTACACAGTAGGACAGTACACAGCAGGACAGTACACAGCAGGACGGCACACAAGTGACATTTGAGTAATTAGCCTATTCCTACATGCTATAGCCTATTTCAATACATATGTTATATAGCCTACAGAACACAAGAGGGGCATGGAGTGGAGACCGAGTGGAGAATTCCACCACAGCGGAATGTCCAGTCAGAAAATATAGTTTCTCTCTGTCGGATGCATGGTCCTTAGACTATAGCCTAAACCTATTCATTTAGACTATAGCCTAAACCTATTCATTTAGACTATAGCCTAAACCTATTCATTTAGACTATAGCCTAAACCTATTCATTTAGACTATAGCCTAAACCTATTCATTTAGACTATAGCCTAAACCTATTCATTTAGACTATAGCCTAAACCTATTCATTTAGACTATAGCCTAAACCTATTCATTTAGACTATAGCCTAAACCTATTCATTTAGACTAAAGCCTAAACCTATTAATTTAGACTATAGCCTAAACCTATTCATTTAGACTATAGCCTAAACCTATTCATTTAGACTATAGCCTAAACCTATTCATTTAGACTATAGCCTAAACCTATTCATTTAGACTAAAGCCTAAACCTATTCATTTAGACTATAGCCTAAACTTTTTTATATATATATCACCACCTTTCCCTTGTTTTCAAGAAATGTAATTTTCAAAATACAGAAATCTTCCCCTTATGATGCATTTTGCGCAGCATCATATGATGCTAAATGCATCATACAGGGATGATTACTGTATTTTGAAAGTTACATATCTTGAAAACTTGATTGCTGACAAGCAAAACATTTTAGGACTATGTCAACAATGGACTAATGAAACAAAGAGCAAAATATAGTTTTTGGGTGGAGTTTTCCTTTAACTGTCTTGTGTCTAAAACATATCCTATATTCCCTTCTCTCTCTCCATTCTATAGGCTATGAATATGACTTTGGTCTATAGGCTACACTTTCATAGTTTTATGCATGGCTTTATCCCGATCAAACAATGAATGTAACGGAGTTCCATCTCAAAAAGATGTTTGGATAGCTTAAAAACGTAAGCTAGCGAGGTGACAAACCATGTCAATAGCCTGTAGGACAAACCATGTCAATAGCCTGTAGGACAAACCATGTCAATAGCCTGTAGGACAAACCATGTCAATAGCCTGTAGGACAAACCATATCAATAGCCTGTAGGACAAACCATGTCAATAGCCTGTAGGACAAACCATGTCAATAGCCTGTAGGACAAACCATGTCAATAGCCTGTAGGACAAACCATGTCAATAGCCTGTAGGACAAACCATATCAATAGCCTGTAGGACAAACCATGTCAATAGCCTGTAGGACAAACCATGTCAATAGCCTGTAGGACAAACCATGTCAATAGCCTGTAGGACAAACCATGTCAATAGCCTGTAGGACAAACCATGTCAATAGCCTGTAGGACAAACCATGTCAATAGCCTGTAGGACAAACCATGTCAATAGCCTGTAGGACAAACCATGTCAATAGCCTGTAGGACAAACCATGTCAATAGCCTGTAGGACAAACCATGTCAATAGCCTGTAGGACAAACCATGTCAATAGCCTGTAGGACAAACCATGTCAATAGCCTGTAGGACAAACCATGTCAATAGCCTGTAGGACAAACCATGTCAATAGCCTGTAGGACAAACCATGTCAATAGCCTGTAGAAAAATCAAATGACAAGTTTAATTAAGTTTAAGCTTATTAAGAAATAAATGATCCATGCGGGCCGGGAACACCCCTCCATGTGAGGTCGAAAACCAATTGGCCAATAACCTATCCTCCTACTGGCCTATCATATAACCCCTCCATGTGAGGTCGAAAACCAAAATGGCCAATAACCTATCCTCCTACTGGCCTATCATATAACCCCTCCATGTGAGGTCGAAAACCAAAATGGCCAATAACCTATCCTCCTACTGGCCTATCATATAACCCCTCCATGTGAGGTCGAAAACCAATTGGCCAATAACCTATCCTCCTACTGGCCTATCATATAACCCCTCCATGTGAGGTCGAAAACCAATTGGCCAATAACCTATCCTCCTACTGGCCTATCATATAACCCCTCCATGTGAGGTCGAAAACCAATTGGCCAATAACCTATCCTCCTACTGGCCTATCATATAACCCCTCCATGTGAGGTCGAAAACCAAAATGGCCAATAACCTATCCTCCTACTGGCCTATCATATAACCCCTCCATGTGAGGTCGAAAACCAATTGGCCAATAACCTATCCTCCTACTGGCCTATCATATAACCCCTCCATGTGAGGTCGAAAACCAATTGGCCAATAACCTATCCTCCTACTGGCCTATCATATAACCCCTCCATGTGAGGTCGAAAAAAAGTTATAGTGATCAACAGTAGCTTGTTTCCCAAATTTTCTAGCCTAAGAAGGCGTTGTTCTTAAGTTGCCGCTTTCAAAAAGAACAAGAATGAAAGTCTATAGCCTAAGCATAGGCTATTCTCAATCACAGCTTTATGAGAGATATAACAAACAATGTGATTTATTTACTATTATTTTATGAGGCAAATAAAGATTATTATCTAGTTGTGAAGACTGTAGACTGCTACTGTCCAGCCCATGATGTAGGCCTATAACCTAGCTCACTACGGTAAGACAGACCGTTCCTCATCAGACAGTCACACACACACACACACACACACACACACACACACACACACACAGACCTGCTCCACCAGAAAGGAATATTAGAGAAGATGTGCCATTGCCTGCGCTTAACATTAACATAACCACTTAACATCTGCCAAGCTTTCAACAACATTATCTTTCGTCATGATTTGTCCAGTTGCATTCGATTTCGCGCTATAGCCCAACTGTCGTTTTAGCGTTTATTTAAATGTGTGTGTGGGGGGGGGGGGGGGCAATAAGGACGTATACTGTATCACTATGTTTTATGGGTACATAATCACGATAGGATGAAGGTCGATATCGCACAACCCTAGTGTGTGTGTGCGTTTGTGTGTGTGTGTGAGTTTGTGTGGGTTTGTGTAGGTGTGTGTGTGTCTATGTCTATCATGAATCTAAACACTATCTCCCTCCCCAGACTGGTACACCAGGATGGAAGCCTGGCTGACATCACCATGCTCAGCATCTCTTCTGGAGAAGGAGTGATACGAGCGGAGGACAAGAAAGAGAAGAAGGAGGGAACCCTGGTGGTGGTGATGGAGGAGAAGGATGGAGGGAGGAAGCAGAAAGGAGGACTCCGTCAGTCTATAGACCTGCATCAGTCCTTCAACAAGTCATTTGAGTCCCGTCAGTCGTTCGGAAAGTCTTTTGAGTCGCATCAGTCGTTTGAGTCCAGTGCAGGGCCAGGGGAGAGTGGCCACTGCAGTGTGGGAACTGAGCCAGAGCCCTCCACAGAAAACACTACCTCAGGTACACAGAACACCGTCAGGGCGGCAGGTAGACTAGCGGGGCAGCAGGTAGACTAGCGGGGCAGCAGGTAGACTAGCGGGGCAGCAGGTAGACTAGCGGGGCAGCAGGTAGACTAGCGGGGAGGCAGGTAGACTAGCAGGGCAGCAGGTAGACTAGCAGGGGCAGGTAGACTAGCGGGGCAGCAGGTAGACTAGCGGGGCAGCAGGTAGACTAGCAGGGGCAGGTAGACTAGCGGGGCAGCAGGTAGACTAGCGGGGCAGCAGGTAGACTAGCGGGGCAGCAGGTAGACTAGCGGGGCAGCAGGTAGACTAGCGGGGCAGCAGGTAGACTAGCGGGGCAGCAGGTAGACTAGCGGGGAGGCAGGTAGACTAGCAGGGCAGCAGGTAGACTAGCAGGGGCAGGTAGACTAGCGGGGCAGCAGGTAGACTAGCGGGGCAGCAGGTAGACTAGCAGGGCGGCAGGTAGACTAGCGGGGCAGCAGGTAGACTAGCGGGGCAGCAGGTAGACTAGCAGGGCGGCAGGTAGACTAGCGGGGCAGCAGGTAGACTAGCGGGGCAGCAGGTAGACTAGCGGGGCAGCAGGTAGACTAGCGGGGCGGCAGGTAGATTAGCGGGGCGGCAGGTAGACTAGCGGGGCGGCAGGTAGATTAGCGGGGCGGCAGGTAGATTAGCAGGGCGGCAGGTAGACTAGCAGGGCGGCAGGTAGACTAGCGGGGCAGCAGGTAGACTAGCGGGGCAGCAGGTAGACTAGCGGGGCGGCAGGTAGACTAGCAGGGCAGCAGGTAGACTAGCAGGGCGGCAGGTAGACTAGCAGGGCGGCAGGTAGACTAGCAGGGCGGCAGGTAGACTAGCGGGGCGGCAGGTAGACTAGCAGGGCGGCAGGTAGACTAGCGGGGCAGCAGGTAGACTAGCGGGGCAGCAGGTAGACTAGCAGGGCGGCAGGTAGACTAGCGGGGCAGCAGGTAGATTAGCGGGGCAGCAGGTAGACTAGCAGGGGCAGGTAGACTAGCGGGGCAGCAGGTAGACTAGCGGGGCGGCAGGTAGACTAGCAGGGCGGCAGGTAGACTAGCGGGGCAGCAGGTAGACTAGCGGGGCGGCAGGTAGACTAGACTGATTGACTGACTGATTGACCGACTGGCTGACTGACTGGCTGACTGGCTCACTGATTGACTGACTGATTGGCTAACTGGCTCACTGATTGACTGACTGATTGGCTAGCTGGCTCACTGATTGACTGACTGATTGGCTAACTGGCTGACTGATTGACTGACTACTGTCTGACTGATTGACTGACTACTGTCTGACTGACTGACTGACTGACTGACTGACTGACTGATTGGCAGACTGACTGACTGACTGACTGATTGACTTGCTGACTACTGGCTGGCTGACTGACTGACTGATTGACTGACTGATTGGCAGACTGACTGACTGACTGACTGACTGATTGACTGGCTGACTACTAGCTGACTGATTGACTGACTGATTGACTGGCTGACTAATGGCTGACTGATTGACCGACTGGCTGACTGATTGACTGGCTGATTGACTGGCTGACTAATGGCTGACTGATTGACCGACTGGCTGACTGATTGACTGGCTGATTGACTGGCTGACTACTAGCTGACTGATTGACTGACTGGCTGACTAATGGCTGACTGACTGGCTGACTGACTGACTGCTTCCTGTCTCGTCCTGTTCCTGTCAGACCTAAAGAATAAGTGGCACCTGGTGATGGACCGTCTGACTGTGCTGTTCCTCAAGTTCCTGGAATACTTCCACAAGCTGCAGCTCTTCGTCTGGTGGCTCCTGGAGATACACATCATCAAGATCGTCTCTTCATACATCATAATGGTCTCCGTTAAGGAGGTAAGGGCTGGGGTTTTGAGCCCAGCTGCCCTGGTTGCCACATAACTGTGTTAAGGCTGCTGAGCTAACGCCTAGGCATTACACTAACAATTGTGTGACTTATGAGACTAGCTACTCATCACCCAAACCACCTCTGTTTCAGTTGTTCGTAATAAGAATCATTGTCCACTCTTGGAGTTTGTGTTTTTTGTAGTGATCTTTTAATAAAGCTATTAGTGATACAGACACTGAATGTAACGGTTTGTCCTCTCCAGGTGACGTTGTTCAACTACGTGTTCGTGGCGTGCTGGGCCTTCGCTCTGCCCTTCAGTCAGTTCAGACCCCGGGCCTCCAGTATCTGTACTGTCTGGACCTGTGTTGTCATCGTCTGTAAGATGTTGTACCAGCTGGAATTTATAGACCCTGCCTCTTACTCTAAGAACTGCTCCATGGTGAGTAGGGTTGGCTGGTTGATGGAATGGTTGGCTGGTTGATGGAATGGTTGGCTGGTTGATGGAATGGTTGGCTGGCTGGTTGATGGAATGGTTGGCTGGTTGATGGAATGGTTGGTTCGTTGATGGAATGGTTGGCTGGTTGGTTGTTTGGTTGATGGAATGGTTGGCTGGTTGATGGAATGGTTGGCTGGTTGATGGAATGGTTGGCTGGTTGGCTGGTTGGCTGGTTGGTTGTTTGGTTGATGGAATGGTTGGCTGGTTGATGGAATGGTTGTCTGGTTGATATATTTTTTATTTGTGTTTCTCAATTCCGAGCTGAAGCCTCGGCCGAAGATATTTGAACATACTTATTCAAACGTATGGCGATAGATAACAAGATGTAACTTGAACTATGATCATTTTATGTTTTGGACAGACTCCTCTTCTTCCTCGAAAGGGTACTTACAAAAGGCTAGGGACGTTTGAATGGGGCGGCAGGTAGCTTAGTGGTTAAGAGCGTTGTGCCAGTAACCAAAAGGTTGCTGGTTCTAATCCCCGAGCCGACTAGGTGAAAAATCTGTCGACGTGCCCTTGAGCAAGGCACTTAACCCTAATTTGCTCCTGTAAGTCGCAATGGATAAGAGCGTCTGCTAAATGAATGTAAATGTAATATGGTTTGACTGACTGACTCCTGTTCCTCCCCAGCCGATGAATTACACAGAGAAACAGAGAGAAGAGATGAAAGACTCTCTGCTGTACAAGGAGCCAGTAGACCCGTCCAACTGGGTCGGACTCAAGAAGTTCAACCCTATGCTGGAGAACCTCAGGGTGAGGAGACACTAACCGATCACGTTTACTTATAAAACCAGACATATATATATATATATATATATATATATATATATATATATATATATATATATATATATATATATATATATATATATATAGTAGTATAGCATCAAAATGGGACGAACAATCAAATGTCTATTTATCAAACAAGATATTCATATAGTATAGCATCAGAATGGGACATGCAAACAAAGGAAATAGTTATCAAACAAGATAAACTCATACATTGAGTTTTTTCTTAATCTGCCATTGATAAATCTCGGAACCCAGGACATTGGGAGAGACTAACCTTTGATTATCTGTCTGGAAGGACCAGCCTGTGAATCAGGGCTAGAAGGACCAGTCTCTGAGTCAGGACTAGAAGGACCAGCCTGTGAGTCAGGGCTAGAAGGACCAGCCTGTGAGTCAGGACTAGAAGGACCAGTCTCTGAGTCAGGGCTAGAAGGACCAGTCTCTGAGTCAGGACTAGAAAGACCAGCCTGTGAGTCAGGACTAGAAAGACCAGCCTGTGAGTCAGGGCTAGAAGGACCAGTCTCTGAGTCAGGGCTAGAAGGACCAGCCTGTGAGTCAGGGCTAGAAGGACCAGCCTCTGAGTCAGGGCTAGAAGGACCAGTCTCTGAGTCAGGACTAGAAAGACCAGCCTGTGAGTCAGGACTAGAAAGACCAGCCTGTGAGTCAGGGCTAGAAGGACCAGCCTGTGAGTCAGGGCTAGAAGGACCAGCCTGTGAGTCAGGACTAGAAGGACCAGTCTCTGAGTCAGGGCTAGAAGGACCAGTCTCTGAGTCAGGACTAGAAGGACCAGCCTGTGAGTCAGGGCTAGAAGGACCAGCCTGTGAGTCAGGGCTAGAAGGACCAGTCTCTGAGTCAGGGCTAGAAGGACCAGTCTCTGAGTCAGGGCTAGAAGGACCAGTCTCTGAGTCAGGGCTAGAAGGACCAGCCTGTGAGTCAGGGCTAGAAGGACCAGCCTCTGAGTCAGGGCTAGAAGGACCAGTCTCTGAGTCAGGGCTAGAAGGACCAGCCTGTGAGTCAGGACTAGAAGGACCAGTCTCTGAGTCAGGGCTAGAAGGACCAGCCTGTGAGTCAGGGCTAGAAGGACCAGTCTCTGAGTCAGGGCTAGAAGGACCAGTCTCTGAGTCAGGGCTAGAAGGACCAGTCTCTGAGTCAGGGCTAGAAGGACCAGTCTCTGAGTCAGGGCTATTCTAAACATCTACCTCTATCAACTAAGGCAGTACTGTGACAGCAAAAATAACAAACAATTTATTTGAAATGTGCAACAAAGATCTGCTCTGTTCTGTAATTGCTTCACCATCTCTTCCTCGGCTCCTCCTCCAGAACAACCTCCTGATGTTGGCCATGCTGGCGTTTCAGGTGACCGTCTACCGTCACCAGCAGTACCACCGGCTGAGGAACAAGCTCACCGCGCCCGCCGCTCGCATCATCTTCCATGACATCACGCGGCAACACCTCGACAACGGCATCGTCAACTGTGCCAAGTACTTCATCAACTACTTCTTCTACAAGTTCGGGCTGGAGGTAGGTGGAAACCGTTATATTCAGAGAGATCACTTGGGCTGGAGGTAGGTGGAAACCGTTATATTCATAGAGATCACTTGGGCTGGAGGTAGGTGGAAACCATTATATTCAGAGAGATCACTTGGGCTGGAGGTAGGTGGAAACCATTATATTCAGAGAGATCACTTGGGCTGGAGGTAGGTGGAAACCATTATATTCAGAGAGATCACTTGGGCTGGAGGTAGGTGGAAACCATTATATTCAGAGAGATCACTTGGGCTGGAGGGAGGTGGAAACCATTATATTCATAGAGATCACTTGGGCTGGAGGTGGGTGGAAACCATTATATTCAGAGAGATCACTTGGGCTGGAGGTACTTAGAAACCATTATATTCAGAGAGATCACTTGGGCTGGAGGTAGGTAGAAACCATTATATTCAGAGAGATCACTTGGGCTGGAGGTAGGTGGAAACCATTATATTCAGAGAGATCACTTGGGCTGGAGGTAGGTGGAAACCATTATATTCAGAGAGATCACTTGGGCTGGAGGTAGGTAGAAACCATTATATTCAGAGAGATCACTTGGGCTGGAGGTAGGTAGAAACCATTATATTCAGAGAGATCACTTGGGCTGGAGGTAGGTGGAAACCATTATATTCAGAGAGATCACTTGGGCTGGAGGTACTTAGAAACCATTATATTCAGAGAGATCACTTGGGCTGGAGGTAGGTGGAAACCATTATATTCATAGAGATCACTTGGGCTGGAGGTAGGTGGAAACCATTATATTCAGAGAGATCACTTGGGCTGGAGGTAGGTAGAAACCATTATATTCAGAGAGATCACTTGGGCTGGAGGTACTTAGAAACCATTATATTCAGAGAGATCACTTGGGCTGGAGGTAGGTAGAAACCATTATATTCAGAGAGATCACTTGGGCTGGAGGTAGGTGGAAACCATTATATTCAGAGAGATCACTTGGGCTGGAGGTAGGTGGAAACCATTATATTCAGAGAGATCACTTGGGCTGGAGGTAGGTGGAAACCATTATATTCAGAGAGATCACTTGGGCTGGAGGTAGGTGGAAACCATTATATTCAGAGAGATCACTTGGGCTGGAGGTACTTAGAAACCATTATATTCATAGAGATCACTTGGGCTGGAGGTAGGTAGAAACCATTATATTCAGAGAGATCACTTGGGCTGGAGGTAGGTGGAAACCATTATATTCATAGAGATCACTTGGGCTGGAGGTACTTAGAAACCATTATATTCAGAGAGATCACTTGGGCTGGAGGTAGGTAGAAACCATTATATTCAGAGAGATCACTTGGGCTGGAGGTAGGTAGAAACCATTATATTCAGAGAGATCACTTGGGCTGGAGGTAGGTGGAAACCATTATATTCAGAGAGATCACTTGGGCTGGAGGTAGGTAGAAACCATTATATTCAGAGAGATCACTTGGGCTGGAGGTAGGTGGAAACCATTATATTCAGAGAGATCACTTGGGCTGGAGGGAGGTGGAAACCATTATATTCAGAGAGATCACTTGGGCTGGAGGTGGGTGGAAACCATTATATTCAGAGAGATCACTTGGGCTGGAGGTAGGTGGAAACCATTATATTCAGAGAGATCACTTGGGCTGGAGGTACTTAGAAACCATTATATTCAGAGAGATCACTTGGGCTGGAGGTAGGTGGAAACCATTATATTCAGAGAGATCACTTGGGCTGGAGGTTGGTGGAAACCATTATATTCATAGAGATCACTTGGGCTGGAGGTAGGTGGAAACCATTATATTCATAGAGATCACATGATAGCTGTTACCAGAGTCTCTACAAAAGTAGCAAAAAGAAGCAGAGACAGTGGGAAACCTTGCCTGATTCCTCTTGGAACTGTCTAGACCATTTGTGATAATAGCAAAAAGCTGCTTATGTATTTGAGAATAGCATGAATATCATGTCACAATCGCTAAACTTCTCTCCCTCTCTCTCTCTCTCTCCGTCATCCTCTCTCTCTCTCTCTCGCTCCCTCTCTCCGTTAGACTCTCTCTCTCTCAATTCAATTCAATTCAATATCAATTTAAGGGCTTTATTGGCATGGGAAACGTGTGTTAACATTGCCAAAGCAAGTGAAGTAGATAGTAAACAAAAGTGAAATAAACAATAAATATTAACAGTAAACATTACACTCAGAAGTTCCAAAATAATAAAGACATTTCAAATGTCATATTATGTATATATACAGTGTTGTAACAATGTGCAAAGAGTTAAAGTACAAATGGGAAAGTAAATAAACATAAATATGGGTTGTATTTACAATGGTGTTTGTTCTTCACTGGTTGCCCTTTTCTTGTGGCAACAGGTCACAAATATTGCAGCTGTGATGGCACACTGTGGTATTTCACCCAATAGATATGGGAGTTTATCAAAATTGGGTTTGTTTTCGAATTCTTTGTGGATCGCTGTAATCTGAGGGAAATATGTGTCTCTAATATGGTCATACATTTGGCAGGAGGTTAGGAAGTGCAGCTCAGTTTCCACCTCATTTTGTGGGCAGTGTGCACATAGCCTGTCTTCTCTTGAGAGCCAGGTCTGACTACGGCGACCTTTCTCAATAGCAAGGCTATGCTCACTGAGTCTGTACATAGTCAAATATTTCCTTAATTTTGGGTCAGTCACAGTGGTCAGGTATTCTGCCACTGTGTACTCTCTGTTTAGGGCCAAATAGCATTCTAGTTTGCTCTGTTTTTTTGTTTGTTCTTTCCAATGTGTCAAGTAATTATCTTTTTGTTTTCTCATGATTTGGTTGGGTCTAATTGTGTTGTTGTTGTTGTTGTTGTCTCTCTCTCCCTCTCTCCGTCATCCTCTCTCTCTCTCTCTCCCTCCCCCTCTCCCTCTCTCTCTCCCTCTCTCTCTCTCTCTCCCTTCCCCTCTCCCTCTCTCTCTCCCTCCCCCTCTCTCTCTCTCTCTCTCCCTCCCCCTCTCCCTCTCTCTCTCCATCTCTCTCTCTCTCTCTCTCCCTCCCCCTCTCCCTCTCTCTCTCCCTCTCTCTCTCTCTCTCTCTCTCTCCCTCTCTCTCTCTCTCCCCCTCTCTCTCTCTCTCTCTCTCTCCCTCCCCATCTCTCTCTCTCTCTCTCTCTCTCTCCCTCTTTATCTCCCTGTTCTAGACGTGCTTCCTACTGGCGGTGAATGTGATTGGCCAGCGTATGGACTTCTATGCTATGCTGCATGCCTTCTCTCTGATAGCCGTGATGTATAGACGGAGGAGGAAAGCTATAGCTGAGATCTGGCCTAAATACTGCTGTTTCCTGGCCTGTATGCTAACCTGGCAGTACTTCCTGTGTATCGGGATACCTCCTGCAGCTTGCAAAGGTAGGTGTGTGTATGTACACTACATTCTAGTCGAACATCTCATTGGATGGATGGATGGATGACTGGATAGACAGATGAGTGGATGGATGGATGGATGACTGGGGTGTGTGTGTGGGGTGTGTGTATGTACACTACATTCTAGTCGAACATCTCATTGGAGTTGGTCCCCCCCTTTGCTGCTATAACAGCCTCCACTCTTCTGGGAAGGCTTTCCACTAGATGTTGGAACATTGCTGCGGGGACTTGCTTCCATTCAGCCACAGGAGCATTAGTGAGGTCGGGCACTGATGTTGGGCGATTAGGCCTGGCTCGCAGTCGGTGTTCCAATTCATCACAAAGGTGTTCGATCATGGCTCTGAGGTCAGGGATCTGTGCATGCCAGTTAAGTTCTTCCACACCGATCTCAACAAACCATTTCTGTATGGACCTCGCTTTGTGCACGGGGGCATTGTCATGCTGAAACAGGAAAGGGCCTTCCGCAAACTGTTGCCACAAAGTTGGAAGCACAGAATCGTCTAGAATGTCATTATATACTGTGGCGTTAAGATTTTATTTCACTGGAAGTAAGGGGCCTAGACCGAACCATGAAAAACAGCCCCAGACCATTATTCCTCCTCCACCAAACTTTACACTTGGCACTATGCATTGGAGCAGGTAGCGTTCTCCTGGCATCCGCCAAATCCAGATTTGTCTGTCGGACTGCCAGATGGTGAAGCGTGATTCATCACTCCAGAGAACGCGTTTCCACTGCTCCAGAGTCCAATGGTGGCGAGCTTTACACCACTCCACTTGTGTGCGGCTTCTCAACCAAGGAAACCCATTTCATGAAGCTCCTGACGAACAGTTCTTGTGCTGACGTTGCTTCCAGAGGCATTTTGGAACTCGGTAGGGAGCAACTGAGGACAGACAAAGCTACGCGCTTTAGCACTCGACGGTCCCGTTCTGTGAGCTTGTGTGGCCTACCATTTCGCAGCTGAGCCATTGTTGCTCCTAGACGTTTCACTTCACAATAACAGCACTTTTTGCTGAAATTTGATGAACTGACTTGTTGGAAAGGTGGCATCCTATGACAGTGTCACATTGAAAGTCACTGAGCTCTTCAGTAAGGCCATTCTACTGCCAATGTTTGTCTATGGAGATTGCATGGCTGTGTGCTCGATTTTATACACCTGTCAGCAACGGGTATGGCTGAAATAGCAGAATCCACTAATTCGAAGGGGTGTCCACATACTTTTGTATATATAGTGTATGTTGCATTATCAATCAATCAATCAATCAATCAATCAATTTTATTTTATATAGCCCTTCATACATTAGCTAATATCTCGAAGTGCTGTACAGACACCCAGCCTAAAACCCCAAACAGCTAGTAATGCAGGTGTAGAAGCACGGTGGCTAGGAAAAACTCCCTAGAAAGGCCAAAACCTAGGAAGAAACCTAGAGAGGAACCAGGCTATGAGGGGTGGCCAGTCCTCTTCTGGCTGTGCCGGGTGGAGATTATAACAGAACCATGCCAAGATGTTCAAAAATGTTCATAAGTGACAAGCATGGTCAAATAATAATCAGGAATAAATCTCAGTTGGCTTTTCATAGCCGATCATTAAGAGTTGAAAACAGCAGGTCTGGGACAGGTAGGGGTTCCATAACCGCAGGCAGAACAGTTGAAACTGGAATAGCAGCAAGGCCAGGCGGACTGGGGACAGCAAGGAGTCACCACGGCCGGTGGTCCCGACGTATGGTCCTAGGGCTCAGGTCTCTCAGTTGGCTTTTCATAGCCGATCATTAAGAGTTGAAAACAGCAGGTCTGGGACAGGTAGGGGTTTCGTAACCGCAGGCAGAACAGTTGAAACTGGAATAGCAGCAAGGCCAGGCGGACTGGGGACAGCAAGGTGTCAGCATGCCCGGTAGTCCTGACGTATGGTCCTAGGGCTCAGGTTCTCAGAGAGAAAGAGAGAACGAGAGAATTAGAGAGAGCATACTTAAATTCACACAGGACACTGGATAAGACAGGAGAAGTACTCCAGGTATAACCAACTAACCCCAGCCCCCCGACACATAAACTACTGCAGCATAAATACTGGAGGCTGAGACAGGAGCGGTCCGGAGACACTGTGGCCCCATCCGAAGACTCCTGGGCCAGACTACACTCAATCATATGACCTACTGAAGAGATAAGTCTTCAGTAAAGACTTAAAGGTTGAGACCGAGTCTGCGTCTCTCACATGGGTAGGCAAACTGTTCCATAAAAATGGAGATCTATAGGAGAAAGCCCTGCCTCCCGCTGTTTGCTTAGAAATTCTAGGGACAATTAGGAGGCCTGCGTCTTGTGACCGTAGCGTACGTATTGGTATGTACGGCAGGACCAACTCGGAAAGATAGGTAGGAGCAAGCCCATGTAACGCTTTATAGGTTAACAGTAAAACCTTGAAATCAGCCCTTGCCTTAACAGGAAGCCAGTGTAGGGAAGCTAGCACTGGAGTAATATGATCAAATTTCTTGGTTCTAGTCAGGATTATAGAGTTTACATGTATGTGCTTGTTTAAGTGTGTGAACTTAATTATGAAATGTATGTGATTTTCTGTGTTCATGATTTGGCCATTAATATTGTTATGTTGTTGCTTTCCATCCCTTCAGACTACCCATGGCGGTTCCCTAACTCTGCAATGGACTCCAACGTCATCAAGTGGCTATATTTCCCTGACTTCCACACCAAACCCAACCCAATCTTTCTTGTCTGTATGTATCATATTGCTCTGTTAGTCTATTAGGGATGGGTATGGACAGGGTTGATAGAATTGATTATATTGCCTCAATCTCTATCTACATTTTAGTTAAATACTAGCTTGCTATGAAGCTAAAATCTGCTTTTCTAAGCCCTCTCCTTCCTACCTCCTCTCCTCTCCTCTCCTCTCCTCTCCTCTCCTCTCCTCTCCTCTCCTCTCCTCTCCTCTCCTCTCCTCTCCTCTCCTCTCCTCTCCTCTCCTCTCCTCTCCTCTCCTCTCCTCTCCTCTCCTCTCCTCTCTCTCTCTCCTCTCCTCTCCTCTCCTCTCTCTCTCCTCTTTCTCCTCTCCTCTTTCTCCTCTCCTCTCCTCTCCTCTCCTCTCCTCTCCTCTCCTCTCCTCTCCTCTCCTCTCCTCTCCTCTCCTCTCCTCTCCTCTCCTCTCCTCTCCTCTCCTCTCCTCTCCTCTCCTCTCCTCTCCTCTCCTCTCCTCTCCTCTCCTCTCCTCTCCTCTCCTCTCCTCTCCTCTCCTCTCCTCTCCTCTCCTCTCCTCTCCTCTCCTCTCCTCTCCTCTCCTCTCCTCTCCTCTCCTCTCCTCTCCTCTCTCTCTAGATGACTTCATGCTCCTCCTCTGCGCCTCACTCCAGAGGAGTATATTTGATGAGGAGAACAAGGCAGCTGTCCGTCTCATGGCTGGAGACAACGTGGAGATCTGTAGAGACCTAGATGCAGCCTCCTTCAGCGTCCACAACCCTGTCCCTGACTTCATACACTGCAGGTAGACAGACCCATACCATTGGAGACACCATACCCATACATACGGTATGTCTGTTTCTAAAGGTGCCCACTGAAGTACCAACCAGAGGCTCTCACCTTGACAGAAAGATGGAGATAGAGACAGGAAAAGGGAAAGAGGCTGTCCTGGCTGCCTTATTCTCATCGATTGTGTCCTCTTCTAACGTTCCAGTGTTTTGATGCTCAAAGTGGAGAGCTGTTTCATTATTCACTACTGCTGTTG